>NW_027671222.1:0-299060 GCF_964165515.1 Mesoplodon bidens
CATCAGGCAAATCAAGGATCTGACTTCCTTAGAATCAGTAAGTGTTTTTTTCCTCACTTCTTACCAAAGAACAGAACAGCTGATAAGAAAAGTAAAATACCTCTTTTTATTGATGTATAGATGACTTACGATATTATATTAGTTTCAGGCGTACAACATAGTGATTCAATATTTTTATAGATTATACTACATTTAATTATTATAAAATGATGGCTATGTTTCCCTGTGCTGAACAATAAAATCCCTCTTTTGTTAAAAAAAATAGCAAATGATGGATGTTAGAAAATTAATTTATTTCCCATGAATAATGATCAATAACTATGGGACACTGGCCCATGTAAATTAAGAGGCTTCTTTTTCCATGTGATTCTGAATACAAAATGTATCCATATTCAGGAATCGTTTTCAAAGTGATTTTTTTTTTGGTACCTTAATAATCATAATGGGTAGTAAGATCAATTTGTTTTAACACTTATGTAGATCAGTGTTGAATATAAAATGATAAAACGTAGGGTCTTTTCACTTTTTAATTTTAACTCTGTATATGAGACAAAGAAAACGAACTGCTTTCTATCATACTGTAGTTTTTGCTCAACTACTACGACCAAAATCCTTGAAAGAGAGAATTACCTGTTTGTGTCCTTTCAGAACAACCCCCTTGCATACCAGGGCCATAAAAAAACAATAGCCTTGAGAGACCATTCAAGGAAATCATTGTTATTGATTCATCCCTCAAATAGGACCCAATTGAGCAACAAAATGACTCTGAAGTTTATCGTTTCTTCTCAGTGAATTAATAGCTCTGGAAGATTTAAATGTCTTTTCCTAGATGACAGAGGTGGCTTCTATACACATACACGATGGACACATACACACAAATAACATCCTGATATCCATTTTACATCTGTAATTCCACTCTGAATTCTCCCTGCCATTAACCAACTCAAATGCTACATTATTCAACTCCTTTCCCTTGCTGGTTGGATTGGGTTCAGGAAACAGGGAGCAATTTTAATGTACTCTTTAGTAAACCTACACCCTATTTATGAACTAAGAAGAAATAGTTTTGGTTTCTATTTTCTGATATCTTGAGCCTTTCATATGATTGCATCTCTCCAACTATATAGCTTGCAGAATTAGTATTATGACTAGAGATGCAGAAAAGTTTTGCTGCCTAAAAATGTCTTCTCATCTACTAACTGATGGTTGGCACTCAACTCTCATCCCTTTATCTCGGAATCTCATCCCTTTAGCTTAAATCTTTTTTTCCCATTAAAATTCAAATACTGGTTGTGCTTTAAGATCGTAGTCATTTTTACCTCAGCCTGAATGATCCAAAAGCAAGTTTTGATGATGTGCAAGAGGGAAGAGAACCTGAGGGCATAAGTGTTCTGCAGAGGGTATTAGGGAATAGAGAAGACAGAGCAATAAATAGACTCACAGAGGAAACTCAGAAAGTGGAGCTTGATGAAACAAGCAAACATCACGGTTTTGCTAAGGTCTATTCTAATTAGTTGTTATTCGTGTGTAAAAGTTTGCCTACAAAGCATAACCTATGAGTGATTTGTGCCCCTGCATATTACGGATGTATAATATAATTCAAACAGAGCAAGGAACACACAGATTACCTCATGGCCTTAGCCATGCTCCATTTTGTAGTCTGCCCACTTTGAGCATCAGAAAATGGATTGTAGAAATCTGGTTCATCTTATTTTAAACTTCTCATCCCCCAAATTTGAAACAGTATTTATTTAAAAACTAGGCTCTTTATAAAGATCGCAAAAACACTATAAAGTACTCATTGAAAAGAACCTAACATTTACTACTGTAGTACATTATGTACAATTTATTGACTATTTCTACTGAATATACATTTATGTATTACATAATCTAACATTTATATTAAGTATAACTATAATATGATTCTTGTGTCAACCTTGACAAAGCTGGTGAAATCCTTTGCTACAAAAATATGTCTCTGCCTTATCTTTTTGTTTCTGTATTAGTTTCCACATTTGCCAGCAAGATACTTTTCATCCTACTAATCTAATAGGCCACTTAGTTGAATACTGGATAAAATACAAATTGCAGAGAATTCTTCATTTTTGTTTATAATTTTAAAAATTTCAACTAAAAGTGCAAAGTTTTTATCAATTTCTGTAGCTTGCTCTCTTCCTAAACCTACTTGCTTCTTCCATCAATATTTAAGTTTCTGGTTTTAAATAACTGTGACTCTCCTTTAATGTGTTCTCTGTTAAAGGCTTTCTCTCCCTTTAGAATTGTTAGTAGGAGAAGTGGTATTTTTGTGGGAAGAAAACTGCATCTTCTCTACTACTCAGCTGTCAGGACTATAGAGCTACATCCTCAGTTGTATAATCAAAAACCTGGCCTGGCATCAACTAGTGGGATTAAAAAGACTATGAAAAAAGCCAGTTGTTTTAAAACATTATGGCTGGTGATATAAATGGCTGCAGCATATTATATCTACACCTGCATGTTTTTAACTTCCAGAAACTAAAAATCACCTCTGCAACATGCAATCAGCCATGAAGAAAGAAAGAAACAAACAAAAATCCAGTATTGAAAATTTTCTGCCTGATACGTGAATGTATTGGTGAACAAGCCTGCTACTTCTAGTATTTACATAAAGACAGTAGTCAAATAACCAATGCACTAAAACAAACAATTCTGTGAGAAAAAAGAATGATGCTACTTAGAGTTGATGGACATGAACTTTAGGAATTTTAGAGCTGAAAATAATCTTGGAGGCCTCCTTTTAGAGATGAGGAATATGAGGTCTATGGTGGTTAAGTGAATTGTCCATTCCAGAGATGGGACTAGGGTCAAAGTTGAGGTCTTCTGCCAGGATGTTGAGCTTACTCTTTGAACTTGCTGGGTGTTTACATATTGCATCAACAGAGCTTATATGTACTGGATTTTCTTCCATTTACTAATAGAAGCAAGTTAGTGCCTTTACAGGTATTGTAGTATAAAATCAGCCCATTCAGCCAAAAATTAGTCAATCTAGGAGTCCCAAAGAGACAATGCTTTGCAGGCTTTTTCTTTTCTTTTCTTTTCTTTTCCACTGGAAATGGGAACTACATAGATAATGCATGTTTGTGTGTATGTATGTATACATATATATATATATATATATATATATATATACTTATATCTTGTTCAAATTTAAAAGAATACAATTTTATAGTCTAATTACATATGACATAAAAATAGAGCATCGTTAATCAAATACATTTCAGTATTTATTTTTGTAAGTAACTTCCTTTCTTTATATATCTATACAGTTTTAAAGATAATGGGATGACACAGAAATATTATTCATTTTCAAACTAACACTGATAAATAATGTTTTGTAAGTGCCCTAAATTATGTAAAGACTAAAAGTTCCATTGTTCTATCTATTCTATGGAAAGTGGTTGATGTTTAGCTATGAAATAATATATCAATCTCAGGAAACAATTCTTAGGTTAAAAAACTCATTTTCCCTATGATGTCTTTTCACAAAGATTTAATTCAAAGAATTTGCCTTTGTAAGATCTCCATCACTTTTCACCATTGTTCCCATGCATGTTCCTGTTAAGAGTGCCTGATTCTGTTGCTAAGCAAACTTGCAGTCTTGTTGGGTCATGATGGTGAACTAATAATTATTTAAAATGTGTCTGTTTGGATAGGGTCTTTTAAAGAATATCGTGATACTTTTGTGTAAGAGGCTGGGTAAGAGGGTTCTTCATTTCAACTTACAGTTCTACAGGAATATAAGTGATAGAATGATGTTTTCCAGAAGAGTTGGAAGAATGCCAAGAGTACACTAAAGAGCACTAGGTCTTACTTCCTCCTGGTATGCTTTTTTTCTAGAAAAGGGTAAAAGTCAGTCAGATGACAAGTCAAGAAATTTACCAAAGGATTTCAAAGAAATAAGAGGAACATCAGTATTCCTTTTATTGACTAGATTAAATTATTATGTTTTTCCTTCTCATCCCAAATTCTTAAGAAAAATTGTCAAGCCATATTATGTTGAAAAATAAGTCCCATGTAAGCGAGACATGGGTATTTGAATTTTATCAGGCTTCCAGAGAAAACTAAATTGTTGATTAAATCCTCTCCATCCTGCTTGCTCTTGTCCCACACATCCCTCTCCAGTTCAGGAATATCCTCCTTTAAGTAGCTTATTTAACCATATGGGACTGATGCCAGTAGCCTTAATATTTTCTGTATGGTATACTGGGATATATAAGGGGACTACCATCATATCTCTAGCATGTAGTGAGAGTTGGTAAATAGCATTCCCAGTGTGTATCTGGAAAAACAAAAATGTTGTTCCTTTAAACAATCTTTTTTGGTGATAAAGCAAAGAATCAAAGGAATTTCATTACTAAAGAATCAGAGAATGTCCTAACTCTAAGAGAAGAGCACTTCTAATGTCATCTCAATATCCATCCAATCCAGAAGCAGAGCTGATGGTGCTGCCAAGAGACAGAGTCTCCTTGTGGGGACACCACCTTCAAAAGTTTTGGAAGGTACCCCCAAACATCACCAGTTTTCTTTACACCCTTGCTTGTCTCTAGTATTTAAAGATACATCTGATACTTATTGATTCTATTTATATTTTGAGGGTGATCCCTTCTTAGGGATATCATCTCATATGCAAAGTTAAAAGTATTGATCATTTTTCTCTCCTAAACTTAAACTATTATAATTTATGTTTAAGGCAGCCAAGTTTAATAGCTTTATGACTTGGGGTCATAAAAGTGAGTGTTTCAATCTTGGTTCACTGTTCTGTAGGTGGTATATGGCCACTCCAGGTATCAGTTTTCTTACTTATAAAATAGGGTTTGCAGTGCTTTCTTCACAGATAAACGATTAAATTTGATATGCTAACATAGTGTCTACCATATAGTGTACATTAAATGTGAGCCCTCTTTCCTATCTCCACTGGGTGTGGCCAACTTCTAGTTTTCTAGGATTTACTAGAAAATTTCATACCTTCTAGGAATATATGGCTTCTGATCATATTCCCTTACCATCTTCATTTTACTAAACTAAAGGCTCTTAATTTTTTTGTAATTCCCACATTCTTATTTCCTATCTCAGCTACTTTTCTGTTAATTTTTTAGAATTCAGTTTATTTTAGCAGGCATTAATTGAGGTAAGGGGAATTATAGTAGGTCCTGTGGTTACAAATGTAAACAGGATCCCTGTTCTCAGGTACCTTACAGTCTAGTGTCAAGAGTAGTAAACAGACAAAAAATTGCAATTTGACCTGATAAATTCTGTGATATTGGTAAGCCTGTGACAACACAAGTGAAATATCTAAATCAGATTAGGGAGGATGGGAGATTAAAGATAAAGGAGCTTGCCATACTTGTAGGCTTTTCTCTAGAGTTGGCAAACATCTGTACCTGTGTTCAAGGTTTAGATTGACCAAGACAGCCTTAACATTCCTTTCAGCTTAATAAAACTTTAGACAGGTTTCTTCCTGACTTATAGGCCCTTGACCTCCCCTTATTTAGAACATTTACTCTAAAAAAACATGCAAATTCTTTTTTCACCCCTTTGACACGTAAATCTTCTTCTAGTCATCTTGCCAGATTTACAACCCAGGAATGTCTTTCTCACGGACATGGGAGCCATTTTTTGAAATGTAATCATCAAGAAAGATAGCACTGCATTCTCTGTGCGAGGGAAAGAGTCTAACTTCAATAAGTGCTGATTAGCAAACACAGATGGCCTAATCACATTAACCAGTCTCCTCCTAATGTACTCCAGTACCAGTCCACCAGCTCACTCCAGAACTGATAAACTGTCCCACCTTTTGTTTCAGCAGAGTTTAGTCCAATCTCTCTCTCCAACTGCAATAGTTTTCAATAAACTTTCCCTTGCCTGTTTAAGTCTGTCCTTGAACAGGATGCATCCAGGTTTTGTACAAGGGGAAAAAACGGATTTTTGCCCAATAATCTACTCACTGATGCCTGGCACTTGGTCAACTTTTGTAATTGCTGATTAAAATAAGTCCATCATGTCAATGTCTAGGGGGAAATGTTTTCAATGGCTCTAAACACTTTGAGCAGTGATAAATGAAATCTCTGAGTTCACCATCTTCTAACTGGAACTAGAATTATTTTTCCAAAAATATATTTCTTTACACTTATGCACAAAATGAGCCTCTGCCTCAAAGAGACTGTGAGTAGGCTCAAGTATCCACTTGTCCTAATAGATTTATACTCATTCTTTTGGTATTTCAATTATCTCAAGTGTTCAGCATCATGAATAAAGTTGGGAGCAATTCATGATGATGTTAATCAATTATAAATTACTCAACAAGGGCTCCCCTTATTATACTCTCCATGAAGCTCTCTAGAGGATCAGCTCAGGTACTGGCCTCAGGCACAGTCTAGATTGAGAGAGGATTTCAAATAATTAATGGTTTTAGCCAAAATTTTGAATTCTAAAAATGGATGGAAATTTGGAAATTCTAAATCAATCATAGCAAATTACAAATTATCATCAAGAAAGACTGCATAATAAAAATTTCTAAAGGTTACTGTAGAAATTAAGCTTAAATTCAAATTTAATTCTAAGGTAAATAAAACTATGTATTCCATTTTCTTTCTTCATTATAAAATTTATAAAACCAGAATTTTCCTTCTAATGTGCGCATTTGGTGTACTTGCTTTTTATTTCCAAAAAAAGTTTCCCTAACTTAAGGACATATACAACATAAGGTACCTTAGAATTAAGGAAATCTGGGAGAATGATTTTGATTACCTCTTCATGCTACATGAAAATTCATTACTTCAAACTTTCTTTAACAGTTTTTTTAAAAGATGCCAGTTACCTAACTCATACAAACACCCATATACATATGTACAACTTTCTTGTTGGGGAACAGACTTATATTAGTGTAAATAAGTGGTCATTAAAGTTAATGTGTTCATTTTATATAGTTATAATTTAAGATATAGTAGAAATTCGTTTGAACATGATATATACCTTTTCAAAATATATTAGAGACTTATAGAACCACCTCACAGTGACTATATTTGTCCATTATGAGGTTTAGAATATACTTTACTACTTAAATGAGTTGAGTATGATATTTTATCATTATACCTTTGCTTTTATCATATATCGTGGATGTAGAGTCTTTGGTCAGAAACATACCCTCTATATTATAAAAACATCATTATAGAAAAATGTAGTATTCTTTTAATATATAATTTAACATTACTGGGCCTGTTTCTGCCCAGTAATTACCCAGTCTTTACATACATGTTACAGTTCAGTGCTTTTAAGGAAATCCAGTTTTCTTTGCTCTCTGATCTTTTCTTCTCACAAAATACTTAGCAAACACATAGCTATTAGCTCCACAGGAAGTGGTTGTATACATCAGGTATTTTTCACAAGCCCATGTAACCAAGGTACCAAGTAATTTGACTAGAATCCAAACCAAATCAGTTGAAGAGCTAAGTGTGCAAAAAGTCCTGTAACACACTAGATTCCAATGAGCCACAGTTTTATTAACACTGCATCACTTAGCAAACTCAGATGGGGTCTTTGGGTCTTTAGGTTGAGTTTCTTTAATTGGCAAATGCTTAAGAGCACACTTTATTGATTGATTGATTTATTAAAGAATCATCTTTTTTTAAATTTATTTATTTTTGGCTGTGTTGGGTCTTCGTTGCTGCACGTGGACTTTCTCTAGTTGCGGGGAGTGGGGGCTACTCTTCAATGCGGTGCGCGGGCTTCTCATTGCGGTGACTTCTCTTGTTGCAGAGCACGGGCTCTAGGCACGTGGGCATCACTAGTTGTGGCACACGGGCTCAGTAGTTGTGGTGCATGGGCTTAGTTGCTCCACGGCATGTGGGATCCTCCCGGACCAGGGCTCGAACCTGTGTCCCCCGCATTGACAGGCGGATTCTTAACCACTGCGCCACCAGGGAAGTCCCTAAGAGCCCACTTTAAATGCAGTTACACAATGACATCATGATAAGAAATGCTATAGGAATATAGGCATAGAAAAAAAAATATCATCACTCACATATGCCCTGAGCATTTTCTGCTGGAGAATCTGAACTTCATAATGAGGGTACTAATATATTACATGCTTCTGATAGTAAGTTCTTATCACTTGAGAAATATCATTAAACGTTATATCTCTGCAGCTTAATCCTTCTTAACCTGAAATATACCTTTAGAAATAATATTTTAACAGTTTGAGAAAATTCAGCTATTACATAGCTATTTACCTAAATATTTACGTGAGATAATTATGAAAGCATTCTATTAATAATTTTTTGAAGACATTGTAATAACAATTTAGTCTTAGAATTTTAGAAAAAACAATAAACCAATAAAGGTACTTCTTCTGGTTCAAACTGTACAAATGAAAATTCTGAAGCTAAGTAAATTGGGCCAAGTATGTTGCTGTTTCATAAGTTAATGAAAGTAAATTTATTTATTAAATTTTTATTTATTTATATTTTCATGGGTTTATAACACATAAGGTTCATGTGTATAATATTATATTTTGACATTTATATAAACTACAGTGTGTTCACCACCAAAAAGTTAGTTGTCACTGTCATCATATTGTTGACCCCGGCATTGGGTGTCCAGCACTGTAGCTTGCTGGTCGTTGAATGAAGCTGGGTCTTGGTGTTGAGATAGAGATCTCTGGGAGATTTTCGCCATTTGATATTACATGGAGCTGGGAGGTCTCTTTTGGAACAGTGTCCTGAATTTGGCTCTCCTACCTTAGAGGCACAGCACTTACGCCTGGCTGGAGCACCAAGAGCCTTTCACCCACACGGCTCAGAATAAAAGGGAGAAAAAGTGAATGAAAAAAGCTTCGCTCAGACAGGATGGGTTTAAAGGAGCCGCTGATTCGGGGGCTCTGGCTCACTCAGGCAGAGGGGAGGGAGGGGCACGCAGTGCGGTGTGGGCCTGCGGCGGCAGAGGCCAGCGTTATGTTGCACCAGCCCAAGGTGCTCCGTGCGCTTTCCCGGGGTAGCCATCCCTGGGTCCCGGAACCCCAGCAGTGGCAGGCTGCACAGCCTCCCCGGAAGGCGGGGTGGACAGTGACCTACGCTCGTACACAGGTCTTGTGGCGGCGGCAGCAGGGACCCCAGCATCCCACGCCCATCTCCGGTTTCCGTGCCTTTAGCCGTGGCTCACGTCCGTCTCTGGAGCTTCTTTAAGCAGCGCTCTTAATGCCCTCTCCTTGCGCACCAGGAAACAAAAGGGAAGAAAAAGTCTCTTGCCTCTTCGGCAGCTCCAGACTTTCTCCGCGGACTCCCTCCGGGTTAGCCATGGTGCACTAACCCCTTCAGGCTCTCTTCCTGCCACCAGCCCCAGTCCTCTCCCTGTGCTCTGACTGAAACCCGATACCCGAGCCTCAGCTCCCAGCCCCACCCGCCCCGGCGGCCGAGCAGACAAGCCTCTCGGGCTGGTGTGTGCCTGAGGGCACCGATCCTCTGTGCCGGAATCTCTCCGCTTTGCCCTCCACACCCCTGTTGCTGTGATCTCCTCCGCTACTCCGAAGCTTTCCCCCTCCGCCACCCGCAGTCTCCGCCCCTGAAGGGGCTTCTAGTGTGTGGAACCTTTCCTCCTTCACGGCTCCCTCCCACTGGTGCAGGTCCCGTCCCTATCTTTTTGTTTCTGTTTATTCTTTTTTCTTTTGCCCTACCCAGGTATGTGGGGAGTTTCTTGCCTTTTGGGGGGTCTGAGGTCTTCTGTCATCGTTCAGTAGGTGTTCTGTAGGAGTTGTTCCACGTGTAGATGAATTTCTGATGTATCTGTGGGGAGGAAGGTGATCTCCGTGTCTTACTCTTCCACCATCTTCCTCCCTGCTGCTGCTTTTTATTTCTTAGCCCTAGACACTTTTTTAAAGGGCTCACCTGATTAGGTCAGGCCCACCCAGGGTAATCTCCCTTTCAACTAACTCAAAGTCAACTGATTTTGCGTCCTTAATTACATCTGCAAAGTCCCTTCATTTTTGCCATATAGCATAACCTAACTACATCACTGATATCCCATCATATTCACAGGCCAGGAGGCCAAGGGGATCCCCTCAAAGCGAGATTATACAGGATATGCACACCATGAGGGAGGAATCTTAAATTCTGTTTGCCACACTTCCTCTATGATTCATTCCCTTTACCTCCAACTGGCACTTCAGTTGGTTGACATTCTATGCCTGCTAAGGGACCCAAACCTTCATGCCTAGGGAATACTGGTCCCTGATGGTCCTGCCTGATTAAGGTTACAGGGGTCTTCCATGAACTTTGACCACTGGGCATGGCATCACTAGGAGGTGCCCCAAGTGCCCAGGGGTTACCCCCACATACATAGCTTCTCACACCACTTGCCTTCCACTGCCTCACCCACATCAGGATTAATCACAAAGCCCTGTCCCTCCTGAGCCTCTGTGCTTGCTGTTCATTCCACCTGGAATGTCCTACCTCCTGCCTCACCCATCCTCAAGGCTCTGCAGAGCTCCCTGTTACATGGAGCCTCCCTTGCCTTCCCTCTGGCCACCCTACCCACCAGGCTCATCCCCAGTGACACAGGTCACCTTCTGCTTGGTTTCAGAGGCCCTTGTTTCCTGCACGTCTCCTGAGAAGGCTCAGTCCAGGCCCAGAAATCCTGGGGCCCAGAGTGGCCCAAACTGCAGAAAATGAAAGAGAGGGGGTGTTCAGGAAATCCTGGCAGTGACTGAGGCAGTCCTTCAAGATGCTGAGGGCAGGAGGCAGAGAAGGAGGGTGTACTATTGCTCAAGACTTCCCCCCATCCTGATGTCCAGTCACCTCCAGAAGTGCTGTGCAATATCCTACCCACACTTGGACTAAAGGGACAAGCTCTGCCCTGCAGGCTGGGTCAGGAACCTCTGGATGTGGACAGAGGGTTTGGAGAAGGATTTGCAGGGTGAAGCAGACCCCCTCCTAGGATCAGGGACTTTCAGAAGCTGAGTCATCAGGCTTCTTGCCCATTTCCAGCTCCTTTCTGGAATAAGAGAGCCCAGGCTCCTCAGACCAGAGCCCCACTTCCACAGGCCACACAATCTATTTTTCTCTAGACACTGTATGCCCTCTGCAGGCCCCATGAGGTTGGAGCACAGGCCAGGGGACTCGCATCCCCTTTCCCTGTGCACTGGATGCCCCCTGCAGGCCTTGTGAGGTTGAGAGCCACAATGGGATGGATTAAACAGAACACACATATACACACAAGCACAAAAGTGGGGACACCCTTACCCACTTACATACGTCCATACCCACGCACACATACACAGGCATATAATCAATCACACAGCCAATCACGCGCATCTACCAAGGACACACCACAGACAGTTAAGCATATAATCACAGTACGGACACAAGCGGACATATAGACACACATACACAATTACACACAAACCGTCATGGGCACACAGACACAAAGACACATATGGACACAATCCTTCCTCCCAGAGAAGAGTATTTGTTTGGAATAAATAGGTTAAAAAGCCACCTGGGGAACAGGGTAATATCATGAATGGTGGACTCGATAAAAGAAGGTACCTAAACTGCCTCTCAGTCTAATGGGGCCTGTTGACTAGAGAGCCTTTTGCTTTGCTGGGCACTGGAGTGGTTACAGTTGTGGAACAGTATGGACAAGAGCTGGGGTAAAGCTACTAAAAAGAGAAATTTGGAGTTTGCAAGAGCTTAATCTATATAACTTGTATGAAAGCACATTCTTAGAAGTTGGGCTCCTGAACCCAGAAAGCCAGATTGAACTATCCTCACTGCATCCCAGGACACCCTAAAAAGGCAGAGGCCTCCTGATGCTGGTAATATATGGGAGGTGATGAATGAGAAAAGGGGATGGACCTAACTACCACTGAATGCACCCACTGTGTGTCAGGCACATGGACCACCTCACAAGATACATATTATTCCCATTTTACAGATCCTGTTCCCTCGACTGTCCAGGGTTCTAAAACCGGATTCAAATACAAGAGTTTGAGTATAACAACCCTGTTGTTTCCACTACATTAGTAATGGCAAATGCAAGGAATATACGTTTCCATTCCCTACTCATGTTCCCAACAATGACAGAACGTATATGTTTTCCCCACTGATCCAGATCAGTGATTGGCAAACTATGGCCCAGCCAGCCTGCTGCCTGTTTTTGTAAATAAAACTTTATTGGAATATAGCAATGCCTGTTCATTTACATATTGTCTATGGCTGCTTTGGGGCTACAACAGCAAAGCTGAGAAGTGACTACAGAGACAGTATGGCCTGCAAAACCTTATTTCCTAGCTGAACCTTTAACAAAAAAGTTTGCTAACCTCTGATCCAAACCCAGCCTCAAATTGGAGTTGGCAAGTCTTATTGCCTTTGGTGCCTTGGCATTGAAGGATGGTCAGATAAATAAATAACTGGGATGGATGGATAGATGGATGGACTGAACCAACAGATGGACAGACAAATATGGGTACTATGTCAGAGTTTTGCTCCAAATATGTACCAATGTTCTGCCATTTATAAGCGGTGAAACATGGGGTAAATTAATCTTTCTGGATATTAGTTTCCTCATCTGTAAAATGGGGATAATAATACAATGATCATTATCTAGGGCTCTTTCTATTGTGAGTGAAAAAAACCCAACTTAAAGTAGCTTAAGCAAAAAGTTAAATTTGTCATATCACATAACTAGATTAAGATTTGGTCTACTTCAGCACTGGTTGGACTCAGGGAATCAAATTATGTTATCGCCATCTTTTAACTTGACTTCTCCCTAATTTTTTTTTTGTGGCACGCAGGCCTCTCACTGCTGAGCCCTCTCCCGTTGTGGCGCACAGGCTCCGGACGCCCAGGCTCAGTGGCCAGGGCTCATGGGCCCAGCTGCTCTGTGGCATGTGGCATCTTCCTGGACCGGGGCACGAACCCGCATCCCCTGCATCATCAGGAGGACTCTCAACCACTGCACCACCAGGGAAGCCCCAAATTATCTCTATTGTTTTTTATGTGGAGGCTTCATTCCGGTTATAGACAGGTGATTTTCTAGCAGAAGAAAATATGACCACTGGAAGCCTCAAATCCACATTTGTATAGTGAGTGATCCAAAACACAGGGCCTCTTTCTCCTAACATCAAAGCTCATGGGGGCTTCCCTGGTGGCGCAGTGGTTGAGAGTTCGCCTGCCAATGCAGGGGACACGGGTTCGTGCCCCGGTCCTGGAAGATCCCACATGCCGTGGAGCGGCGGGGCCTGTGAGCCATGGCGGCTGAGCCTGCGCATCCAGAGCCTGTGCTCCGCGATGGGAGAGGCCACAAGAGTGCGAGGCCCAGGTACAGCGGAAAAAAAAAAAAAAAAAAAAAAAGCTCATGAAAAGCTTTGAACTGTGCTTGTGACACATACTCAGTTCTTCAATATATTACAGTGCCCAGGGAATGGAGTATGCTCTGATCAGATCACTATAGTGAACATAGCCACAAAGACCACATGAAGTGAGAGAGAACTTCCCTAAAGGAAGCAGAAAAAGGAGTATAAAAAAGTGTCTGCATGAACAAAAACATCACTCACAGCATTCTACTTCATATATTTGTCATGAGAAAATGATTTTAGAGCTCTTAGCATGGTGCATGGCACTTAAGTATCAACAAATGTTCATTATTACCGTAACTGATAAATAGATGAATGGATGCATTAAATACACAGCTAATGGTTAAACATACAGATGAATAAATGAAGAGAAAGATGTGAAAACACAGGTGAAAGTAAAGATGGGAGAATGGACCAATGAAGAGACAAAGATGGGGAGACATATGGACACATAGATGGACGGATCGATCAATTGATAAATGGATGGATGGGTGATGGAAAGATAAGGCAGAAAAAAAGTGGTCACAGTTAAGTTTGTCACATCATATGCTCTAGGGCTGGGAACGGGAAAGGGACAGCACTCTACAATTGGTGGCTCCTGAGAGGTCTCCTCCTCTGGTCTCTGTCTCTTGGGTCCCTTTCATCAGGTGGGGGAAACACTTGCTCCCCTCCCTCATCGCTAGTTTCCTTGTGTCCCTGGGAGCTCACCAGCCCCTCTCCTCAGAAATCCCCTTTCAATTCCCAGGATAGGGAAGGCATGGCAGAAGGGGGTGTTCTAAGCCAGGTTCCCCTCATGCTATCGATAATTCTCTGACTCAGTTTGGGGCACAGGAAAATAATGGGGGAGAGGGAGAGTGCTGGCTGGGCCAGGAGGGGGAAGCCCTAGAGTCCTGAGATGTGAGATATGGGAACTGGACCTGCTTCCAAAGAACTTTCCCTTTAGCCCTGCTTGTCGAAGAGAGGAGTAGGTCTCAGCTGAGGGATGTGTAGTCACTGTGATAGGCCTATGGAGGCCTGGGAGGAGATTTTCCCCAGTCTTACCCTGCTACTTGCCATTGTCCTCAGGGAATCTGGGGGACCAGCTGTGTCCCATCTTTCCCACTCCAGTAGTCTTAGGACCACAGAGAAGAGGTGGGAGTAAGGAGAAACCTGGGAAAGAGGGAGACCCCCAACCATATTGCTCTGACCTCTAATCCTGAACCAAGCTCTGACCCCTAGCCTTAAAACGCATGTTCAAGTGCCTTCAAGGGGACGACACTGCAAACCTTCCCCTAACAGGGACAATGCAACCCACTTCCCTTGTCCAAAATGTTGAGTGCTGAGGTTCTCAGAGCTAAAGACAAAGAGTGGGAAATGGGGACAGGGAGGCTACTAAGGAGTTATGAAAGGGAGAAAAGTTTCCAGATAGATGGAGACAGTGGGGAGTGCACTCAGTGGAAAGGTATTCTGCTGCCAACTCATGTACTGCAATTCAATGCAGACACTAACTACCCAGAGCCAGTGTTCGACTCCACAGGTTTAAGGGCACAGTCCCAACAAGCCTGCCTCCACTTGAGCTGCCAGTCACAAGTGGCGTCCCCAGGACACCTGCATTTCTGCCTAACTAGCTACAAGTCCAGAGGACTTCAAACCCCCCTCAGGTCCAATGGTTCACTAGAATGACTCACACAACTCGGAAGTGCTCTCCTGACAACTAGTCTTTTATAAAGTACATATATCAGGAACATCCAAATGAAAAGACACACAAGGAGGGTCTCAGTGCAGAGCTCCCATGCTCTCTCCCCATGGAGACACAAAGGGCACGTCACCCTCCCAGTACATCAATATGTTCACCAACCAGGAAGTTCCATGAGCTTTGGTGTACAGAGTTTTTACTGAGATTTCATACATAGGCAGGAATGAATTGTTGGCAACATGACTCGATCTCCTCTGACGGATTGGCTCAAAACCCCAATTCTGCAGTGATATGGTTGGTCTTTCTGCTGACCAGGCCTCAGCCCAAGTCACCTCATCTCTTAGCATCAACTCAGGTGTGAGCCGAGGGACTCATAGATAAGAAAGACACTCGTATTACTTGAGGTATTCCAAAGATTTAGAGTCTCCCTCTCAGGGACCAGGGACAAAAGCCAAATTGTTGAGTATACAACAGACAGAGCCCTGCATCTGAGTGAAGGGATGTGAATTGCTGAAGCCCTGGGGACCAGGCCTCCTCTTCCCGTGCACCAGACTTGACCCAGCTGCAGCAGGGCAGGAGTGTCACTGTGAGTGTGAGTGTAAGTGAGGGTGAGTGCGGTGGAAGCACAGCTTCTCCATGCCCAGACTGCAATGCTTCCCACTGGCATCCGTGGATCTGTCTGTCACCTGTCTGTCTGTAGCCCAGGCAGGGGAAGATAGGTATGAGAGGGGAAAAGAGTGTGGAATGGTGGGAAGAGGATAGGTGAATCCATTCTCCACACTTCAGCCTGAGGGGACTTTTATTTCACTCATTTCTGGTCATTCTCTCCCATACCGTCCAGCCACAAGGCTCCCTTCCCCCCTCCCCAGACCAAATAGGGCAGCTATTTCCAACCTCCCACACTGGGTTAATTGCTCTTTCTTGGCTTTGCCAAAGCACCCTCCACGGCCCCCAGCCAGTCAGCTTCGTCTACTGTAGTGATCTTATTGTCTCTTTGGATTCCCCTGCCCTGTCCAACCCAGATGACAAGCTCCATGAGGGAAGAGTCTGTGCCTGTCTTCCCTGCTGTATCCTCATGCCCAAGCACATCACCCGGCACCTAGTAGTCACTGGATAAATATTTGTTGATTAGTGACTGCAGGAACAGAAATCACATGAAAGGAGGTCTCAGCTCAGAGAGGAAGGGCTGTGACCCTCTAACCATGAAGTGACTTGGCCAAGGCCACTCAGCCAACAAGTGTTCCCATAGCCTGGCCTGTCTAGACTGGGCCCTCTCTGGAGCCCTATTCCTCCTCTGCCCAGAATCGTACAAACAGAATGGGGCAGACAAGAAAGGTAATTGTCGGAGCAGAAGCCAGGAAGACAGAGAGGAGAGGGGATTGGCAAAACAGTACTGGACAGCGTCCCAAAGCTCTTTTCTTGCTGCCTGGTGCTGAGGTCTCCGTCTTCCCAGGGTGCAGCTCTGAAATCTGACTCCACCCTTATAAAAGAGGGTCCGTGCCCTGCCTCTTTGTAACAAAACCTAACTCCACGTCTTTATTGATAGGCTCTGGCTCCACCTTCTGGACTACCCCTCCTCTGAAGAAACGCCCTGGTTCCGCCCCTTCCTGGTAATAGGTAAGCCCCACCCCTAGTGCGTGATGCTGTCTTTGTGACCTAATGCACCGGCGTGTTTCCAGGGTGGAGCCAGAGAGGGTGGGCATTTAGGCTGTGCCGAACCCTCAACCCGCATCCGGTGACCACAATCCCCCAAAATCCTCACGCGGGACCCCAAATATCCCAGCCCCATGACCTCGAAGGTCTTTGGCTCTAACCTCCTAAATGCCCCATGACCCCGAGGGGCCCTACCACCCAATCCCTTAACGACTAGTGCCTCCCAAATCTTCAATCCAACCCTGTCCCAATGTGGCAACTGAATCTTCCCGGGGGCACCTGTCTCATACTATCTGAGAACAATTCAGACTGGTCCAGAGAATGACAGAGAAGGGCATCCTCCCAAGGATTTGGGGAATCCTTGATCCAATCATGCCGCTCACCAGGAGACGTTGGGAACCCAGGACATGTCGGGATTGAGGAGATACCAGGTGATGCAGGAAGCTGGGGAGGCGGAGGAGGAGGAGGCTTGAGTGGAGGCGGGGTTCTGCGGAGGAGGAACCTAGCCGCTCCCGGTTGGTGGGGAAGGAGAGGGAGAAGCGCGAGGGGAGGGGCCTCTTAGGGGGCGTGGACTGGAGGAACCGCCTCTAAAAACCGCCTGTAAAGCGCCTGTAAAGCGCCTCTAACCGCCTCTAAAAGGGCGGAGCCTCTAATGACCGCCTGTAAACCGCCTGTAAACCGCCTCTAACCGCCTCTAAAAGGGCGGAGCCTTCCACGAGAGGGTAGAAGCGTCCAAGGGGCGGAGTCAGTGGGGTCAGCCCCGACCCATCCCGCCCTGCTCTGCCTTCTCTTTCCAGGATCGGCTGGGGCTGTTTCTACATTTTCCCCTGGCTGTGCCTGTGGTGGAGGGAGCGGAGGCGAAGGGCTTGGGATACCGCGCACCCGCCCAGGGCATGGACGAGGCTCAGTCCGGGAGAACCGGTCGCGGGGAAGCCGGGAGCCCCCGCCCCGCCTCATGCCTGTGTCGGGTCCCCACACAGCTCAGCGCACCCTCGGGAGCAGAAGCTGGAGCTTCTGCGGGGCCTGATGAGCTGTTTGTCAAGCGGACTGGGCGCTGCTCTCCAGGGCTCCGGTCGCAACATCCCCCACCGCACCCCTGCTGCCGCTGCCTAGCCAGCTGGTGAGTTAAAGATTTAAACCGAAGCCACCGTCCTGCCCTCCTGATTCTGCCGCCGCTGCTGCCATTCGGGCTGGGAGCCATTCTCCATGCCGGCTGTTTCCATATCGACAGGGCCTCTCTCCCTGATAAGGGGTCCATCCGTGTCCAGGCTCCCATTATTCCTAAGGGCCCCTCATCAGAGTCAGGCCTCCCCTTACGACCAGTGATTGCCTTCCACCACCTAAGCCCCCCGCCCCACCACACACACACTCGTCTCTGTGAGTGGCCTGTATGGAGGGAGCTAAATAATCCTGGCTTTATCTTCCTCCCAGCCTTGTCCCCACATCCATAAATCCTCACAATCCCAGCACTCTGCTGCCACCTTCCTCCTAGACAGGACTTTGCCTGGTGCCTGAAGCATCTTCTCCTCCTGGGAGTGGATCGAAACTATTTCAAGCCCCTAGTTGTAGGAAGTAGGCTGTGAGAGGAGGGAAAGATTCCTAGAAGCTGCCACCCTTGGCCTGCCATAGGGGAATGACTGAGAACTGTTGGAGGTCTTTCCTACAGTTAACACCCCAGCTTCTGGCTCCTTCAGTTGGATCCCGAGTTGAAAGATACTGGGCATCGGGGACTTCCCTGATGGTCCAGTGGATAAGACTCCATTCTCCCACTGCAGGGGGTATGCGTTCTATCCCTGGCTGGGGAATTAACATACCGCAAGCCGTGCGGCACAGCCAAAAGGTCAAAATAAAAGGGTACATAGGTACTTGGCATCAGCCCCCCGAAGTGTAACCTCCCTAGGAGAACCCAAGGGCCACTGCTCCCTACCTTTCCTTTCTGTCTTGTCACCGAGTTTGGCTGAAATCGACTAGCAACTGAAGTGATGGAGGGTCAGGGACACCTAGTGGGTCTGCTTTCAGTTAGGGACTAGCCCCAGCACCGGGGAGGGCACCACAGAATTAAGTTAAAGGGACAGCACTCTACGATTGGTGTCTCCTGAGTGGTCTCCTCCTCTGGTCTCTGTCTCTTGGGTCCCTCTCATCAGGTGGGGGAAACACTTGCTCCCCTCCCTCATCTCTAGTTTCCTTGTGTCCCTGGGAGCTCACCAGCCCCTCTCCTCAGAAATCCCCTTTCAATTCCCAGGATAGGGAAGGCATGGCAGAAGGGGGTGTTCTAAGCCGGGTTCCCCTCATGCTATCGATAATTCTCTGACTCAGTTTGGGGCACAGGAAAATAATGGGGGAGAGGGAGAGTGCTGGCTGGGCCAGGACGGGGAAGCCCTAGAGTCCTGAGATGTGAGATATGGGAACTGGACCTGCTTCCAAAGAACTTTCCCTTTAGCCCTGCTTGTCGAAGAGAGGAGTAGGTCTCAGCTGAGGGATGTGTAGTCACTGTGATAGGCCTATGGAGACCTGGGAGGAGATCTTCCCCAGTCTTACCCTGCTACTTGCCATTGTCCTCAGGGAGTCTGGGGGACCAGCTGGGTCCCATCTTTCCCACTCCAGTAGTCTTAGGACCACAGAGAAGAGGTGGGAGTAGAGAGAAACCTGGGAAAGTGGGAGCCCCCCAACCATACTGCTCTGACCTCTAATCCTGAACCAAGCTCTGACCCCTAGCCTTAAAACTCATGTTCAAATGCCTTCAAGGGGACGACACTGCAAACCTTCCCCTAACAGGGACAATGCAACCCACTTCCCTTGTCCAAAATGTTGAGTGCTGAGGTTCTCAGAGCTAAAGACAAAGAGTGGGAAATGGGGACAGGGAGGCTACTAAGGAGTTATGAAAGGGAGAAAAGGTTCCAGATAGATGGAGACAGTGGGGAGTGCACTCAGTGGAAAGGTATTCTGCTGCCAACTCATGTACTGCAATCCAATGCAGACACTAACTACCCAGAGCCAGTGTTCGACTCCACAGGTTTAAGGGCACAGTCCCAACAAGCCTGCCTCCACTTGAGCTGCCAGTCACAAGTGGGGTCCCCAGGACACCTGCAGTTCTGCCTAACTAGCTACAAGTCCAGAGGTCTTCAAACCCCCCTCAGGTCCAATGGTTCACTAGAATGACTCACACAACTCGGAAGTGCTCTCCTGACAACTAGTCTTTTATAAAGTACATATATCAGGAACATCCAAATGAAAAGACACACAAGGAGGGTCTCAGTGCAGAGCTCCCATGCTCTCTCCCCATGGAGACACAAAGGGCACGTCACCCTCCCAGTACAGCAATATGTTCACCAACCAGGAAGTTCCATGAGCTTTGGTGTACAGAGTTTTTACTGAGATTTCATACATAGGCAGGAATGAATTGTTGGCAACATGACTCGATCTCCTCTGACGGATTGGCTCAAAACACCAATTCTGCAGTGATATGGTTGGTCTTTCTGCTGACCAGGCCTCAGCCCAAGTCACCTCATCTCTTAGCATCAACTCAGGTGTGAGCCGAGGGACTCATAGATAACAAAGACACTCGTATTACTTGAGGTATTCCAAAGATTTAGAGTCTCCCTCTCAGGGACCAGGGACAAAAGCCAAATTGTTGAGTATACAACAGACAGAGCCCTGCATCTGAGTGAAGGGATGTGAATTACTGAAGCCCTGGGGACCAGGCCTCCTCTTCCCGTGCACCAGACTTGACCCAGCTGCAGCAGGGCAGGAGTGTCACTGTGAGTGTGAGTGTAAGTGAGGGTGAGTGCGGTGGAAGCACAGCTTCTCCATGCCCAGACTGCAATGCTTCCCACTGGCATCCGTGGATCTGTCTGTCACCTGTCTGTCTGTAGCCCAGGCAGG
The DNA here is from genome assembly GCF_964165515.1 of Mesoplodon bidens. NCBI lineage: Eukaryota > Metazoa > Chordata > Mammalia > Artiodactyla > Ziphiidae > Mesoplodon > Mesoplodon bidens. Next base: position 20,595 of record NW_027671222.1, read on the forward strand.
GGAAGATAGGTATGAGAGGGGAAAAGAGTGTGGAATGGTGGGAAGAGGATAGGTGAATCCATTCTCCACACTTCAGCCTGAGGGGACTTTTATTTCACTCATTTCTGGTCATTCTCTCCCATACCGTCCAGCCACAAGGCTCCCTTCCCCCCTCCCCAGACCAAATAGGGCAGCTATTTCCAACCTCCCACACTGGGTTAATTGCTCTTTCTTGGCTTTGCCAAAGCACCCTCCACGGTCCCCAGCCAGTCAGCTTCGTCTATTGTAGTGATCTTATTGTCTCTTTGGATTCCCCTGCCCTGTCCAACCCAGATGACAAGCTCCCTGAGGGAAGCGTCTGTGCCTGTCTTCCCTGCTGTATCCTCATGCCCAAGCACATCACCCGGCACCTAGTAGTCACTGGATAAATATATGTTGATTAGTGACTGCAGGAACAGAAATCACATGAAAGGAGGTCTCAGCTCAGAGAGGAAGGGCTGCGAACCTCTAACCATGAAGTGACTTGGCCAAGGCCACTCAGCCAACAAGTGATCCCATAGCCTGGCCTGTCTAGACTGGGCCCTCTCTGGAGCCCTATTCCTCCTCTGCCCAGAATCGTACAAACAGAATGGGGCAGACAAGAAAGGTAATTGTCGGAGCAGAAGCCAGGAAGACAGAGAGGAGAGGGGATTGGCAAAACAGTACTGGACAGCGTCCCAAAGCTCTTTTCTTGCTGCCTGGGGCTGAGGTCTCCGTCTTCCCAGGGTGCAGTTCTGAAATCTGACTCCAACCTTATAAAAGAGGGCCCGTGCCCTGCCTCTTTGTAACAAACCCTAACTCCACCTCTTTATTGATAGGCTCTGGCTCCACCTTCTGGACTACCCCTCCTCTGAAGAAATGCCCTGGCTCCGCCCCTTCCTGGTAATAGGTAAGCCCCACGCCTAGTGCGTGATGCTGTCTTTGTGACCTAATGCACCGGCGTGTTTCCAGGGTGGAGCCAGAGAGGGTGGGCATTTAGGCTGTGCCGAACCCTCAACCCGCATCCGGTGACCACAATCCCCCAAAATCCTCACGCGGGACCCCAAATATCCCAGCCCCATGACCTCGAAGGCCTTTGGCTCTAACCTCCTAAATGCCCCATGACCCCGAGGGGCCCTACCACCCAATCCCTTAACGACTAGTGCCTCCAAAATCTTCAATCCAACCCTGTCCCAATGTGGCAACTGAGTCTTCCCGGGGGCAACTGTCTCATATTATCTGAGAACAATTCAGACTGGTCCAGAGAATGAAAGAGAAGGGCATCCTCCCAAGGATTTGGGGAATCCTTGACCGATGCTCGATGCCCTTCTCATCAAAATACTCCATGGCTTTGTCATTACAATCCTCCATGACCCTTGTATCACAGTGTTCCGTGGCCTTTTCATCACAATGCTCCATGTCCACGCTCATCATAATAATCCATGAAACATTTCAGACTTATGCTCCATGACCCCTGACATCACAATGTTCCAAGGCCTTGTCATCAGAAGGCTCCATGACCCTTGTCACCACAATACTCGAAGACCCCTGTTATCACAATCCTCCAGACCCTTATCATCACAAAGCTCCATGACGCATGTCATCAGTATGCTCCATGGCTTTCTCATCACAATGCTCCATGCCGTTATCATCTCAATGCTCCATGAACCCTGTCATCAAAATGCACCATGCCCATCATCATAATGCTTCATGCTATTGTCATCACAATGAAATCAACATGCTCCATGACCTCTGTCATCACAATGCTCCAAATGCTTGTGATCAAAATGTTCCATATCACTTGTCATCACAACGCCACATGACGCTCATCATCACAATTATCCGTGGTCTTCTCATCACAATGCTCCATGATATTTGTCATCACAATGTTCCATAACCCCTCTAATCACAATGCTCTCTGACAATTGTCTTCGCAGTGTACCATGACCCTTGTCATCACAATGCTCCATGCCTATGTCAGCAAAATGCTACATGACTTGTCTTCAAAATGCTCCATGCGCTTGTCATCACAATACTTCTTTACCATTGCCATTCACAATCCTCCATGAACATTAGCATCACATTACTTCATGCCCTTGTCATCACAATGCTCCATGCTCCTTGAAATCAAAATGATCCATGACCTCTGTCATCACAATGCTCCAAACCCTTGTGATCACAAATTTCCATAACACTTGTCATCAAAACGCTCCATGATTCCTTTCATCACAATACTCCATGCACTTGTCATCACAATGCTCCATGAACTTTGTCATCAAAATGCTCAATACACATGTCATCACAATGCTCCCTGCCACTTGTCGTCAAAATGCTCCTTGAAACCTATCATGAAAAGTCTCCATGCCTTTTTCATCTCCATGCTAAATGCCCTTTTCATCACAATGCTCCATGCCATTGTCAACACAATACTCCATGAGTTTGTCTTCAGAATACTCCATGAGCCTTGTCATCAGAATGCTCCATGACCCCTGTCATCACAATGCTCCATGACACCTATCATCACAATGCTTCATGCCCCTTGTCATTACAGTGCTCCATGACGCTCGTCATTACAATTATCCATAGTCTTCTCATCACAATGCTCCACGATTTTGCCATCACAATGCTCCATGCCCTGGTCATCACAATGCTACATGTCCTTTGTCATCAAAATTCCTCACGTCCTTTCATCCTTTCACAATGTTCCATGACACAACTCATCACAATGTTTCATGCGCTTGACATCATAATTCTCCATGTACTTGTCATTGCAATGCTCCATGACCCCTGTCATAGCAAGCTCCATGCGCTTGTAATCTCAATGCTTCACGACCTTGTCATCAAAATTCTCAATGGCCCTTGTCATCACAATGCTCCATTACCTTTGTCATCACAATCCTCCATGACACATGGCCTCACAATGCTTCATGCCATTGTCTTCACAATGGACCATGACCTATGACATCACAATGCTCCCTGACACCTGTCTTCACAATACTCTGTGACCTTGTCATCACAATGTTCCATGCCCTTGTCATCACAATGCGCCATGTCCACTGTCAACACAATAATCCATGAAACTTGTCAGACCAATGCTTCATGCCACTTTTCGTCTCAAAACACCATGAACCCTGTCATCACAGTGCACCATGCCCATCATCATAATGCTTCATGCTATTGTCATCACAATGAAATCAAAATGCTCCATGACCTGTGTCTTCACAATGCTCCAAACCCTTGTGATCACAATGTTCCATAACACTTGTTATCACATCGCCCCATGACGCTCGTCATTACAATTATGCATGGTCTTCTCATCACAATGCTCCATGACCTTTGTCATCACAATGCTCAATACACTTGTCATCACAATGCTCCCTGCCACTTTTCATCAGTATGCTCCTTGAAACCTGTCATGACAAGGCTCCATGCAGTTTTCAGCAAAATGATCCATGCGCTTTTCATCACAATGCTCCAAGACACCTGTAATCAAAATGCTCCATGACATTGTCATCACAAAGCTCCATGACGCATGTCATCAGTATGCTCCATGGCCTTCTCATCACAATGCTCCATGCCCTTCTCATCACGATGCACCACGACCTTGTCATAAAAATGCTCCATGACATTGGTCATCACAAAGCTCCATGACCCTTGGTATTAGCACTTGCCATCACAATGCTCCACGACCCCTGTAATCACAGTGCCCCATGCCTCTTTTAGTGAGAATGCTCCATGATAACTGTCATCACAAGGCTCCATGGTCCGCTCATCACATTGCTCCTGGACGTTGTCATCAAAATGCTCCTTTCCCTTGTCATCTCAATACTCCATAAATATTTTCAGCTCAAAGCTCCATGACCTTCTCATCACAATGCTCCATGACCCCTGTCATCACAATGCTCCATGACCCCTGACAACACAGTGATCCTGGACTCTTGTCATCAAAATACTCCATGACACTTGTCATCACAAGATCCATGCTCATGTCATCCCAATGTTCCATATCCCCTGTAATCACAATGCTCCGTGGCGCTTGTCTTCACAGTGCTCCATCACCCTTGTCATCACAATGCTCCATGCCTTTGTCAGAAAAATGCTCCATGACATTTGTCATCACAGTGCACATTACACTTGTAATCACAATGCTCCCTGGCACTTGCTATCAGTATGCACTTGAACCATGTCATGACAATGCTCCATGCCCTTTTCATCACAATGCTCCAAGACTCCTGTAATCACAATGCTCCATGCCTTTTTCAGCAAAATGCTACAAGACGTTGTCACCACAATGCTCCATGCGCTTGTTATCACAATCCTCCATGAAACTTAGGATCACATTGCTTCATGATATTGGCATCACAATGCTCCATGCTCCTTGAAATCAAAATGATCCATGACCACTTTCATCACAATGCTCTAAATGCTTGTGATCACAAGGTTCCATAACACTTGTCATCACAACGCTCCATGATGCCTGTCATCACAATACTCCATGCCCTTGTCATCACAATCCGCCCTGACCATTGTCATCACAATGCTCAATACACTTGTCATCACAATGCTCCCTGACATTTGTCGTCAGATTGCTCCTTGAACACTCTCATAAAAAGACTCCATGCCTTTTTCATCACAGTGTTCCATACAAATGTCATCACAATACTCCACAAGCTTCTCATCACAATGCTCCATGACACCTGTCATCACAATGCTCCATGACACCTGTAATCACAATGCTCCATGGCTCTTGTAATTAGAGTGCTCCATGACACTCATCATTAACATAATCCATGGACTTCTCATCACTATGCTCCACGGTCTTGCCATCACAATGATCCATTCCCTGATCATCACAATGCTCCAAGTCCCTTGTCATCACATTTCTCCACGTCCTCCTCATAACAATGCTACATGACATTTCTCATCACAATGTTACATGCTCTTGTCATCACAATTCTCCATGCACTTGTCATTGCAATGATCCATGACCCCTGTCATAGCAAGCTCCATGCCCTTCTCATCACAACGCACCACACACTTTTCATGAAAATGCTCCATGACCTTTGTCATCACAAAGCTCCTTGATCCTTGGCATCACAATGCTTCTTGCTATTGTCATCACAATGCTCCATGAACCCTCTCATCACATTGCTCAATGCCTTTCTCATCACAATGCTCCATGACGCTTGTCATCAAAATGCTCGATTCACTTCTCATCACAATTCTCCATGTCCCTGTCATTACAATCCTCCCGGACTCATGTATCACAGAGATCCGGGCCCTTGTCATCACAATGCTCCATGCCCACTCTCATCAAAATAATCCATGAAACATTACAGACTAAAGATCCATGCCCTTGTCATCAGAATGCTCCATTACACCTGTCATAACAATGCTCCATGATCACTGCCATCACAGTGTTCCACGGCCTTGTCATCACAAGGCTCCATGACACTTGTCATCACAATGATCCAAGAACCCTGTAATCACAATGCTCCATGCCCTTTTCATCACAAAGCTCCATGACACATGTCATCAGAAGGCTCCATGGCCTTCTCATCACATTGCTCGAAGCCCTTGTCATCACAATGCTCCATGACACTTGGCATCACAATGCTCCATTCCATTGTCATCACAATGGAGCATGACATATGTCATCACAATGCTCCCTGACACCTGTCTTCACAATACTCCATGACCTTGTCATCACAATACTCCATGCCCTTGTCATCACAATGCTCCATGACCGCTGTCATCACAATGTTCCGTGACTCCAGTCATCACAATGCTTCATGACTTTTGTCAACACAAGGGTCCATGCCCTCGTCATCACAAGGCTCTGTGACATTTGTCACCACAATTCTCCATGAACTTTTCATCACAAAGCTCCTTGACCCATGTCATGACAATGCGCCATTCCTTTGTCAGCACAATGCTCCATGACCCTTGTCATCACAATGCTCCATGCCCATGTCAGCAAAATGCTCCATGACCCATGTCATCACAATAAGCCATACGCTTGTCAACACAATGCTCTACAACATTGTCATCACAATGCTCCATAAAATTTGTCATCACAATGCTCCATTCACATCTCATCAAAATGCTCTCTGACAACTGATATCACAAGGTTCCATCTCTAGTCATCACAATAATCCCTCCACCCTGTCACCACAATGTTCCATGACCCCTGCCATCACAATGCTACATGCCCTTATCCTCACAATGCTCCATGACCCCTGACATCACAATGTTCCATAACCTCTGTCATCAAAATATTCCTTGACACTTTTCATCAAATTGCTCCTTGATCCTGTCATCACAATGCTTCCTGCCCTTCTCATCACAAAGCACAACGCCCTTGTCATCAGAATACTCAATAACCTTTGTCATCACTAAGCTCCATGACCCGTGGCATCACAATGCTCCATGACGCTTGTCATCACAATGCTCGATGCCCTTCTCATCAAAATACTCCATGGTTTTGTCATTACAATCCTCCATGACCCCTGACATCATAATGTTCCACGGCCTTGTCATCACAAGGCTCCATGCCCTTGTCATCACAATTCTCCAAGACCCCTGTAATCACAAAGCTCCATGCCGCTTTTCATCGCAATGCTCCATGAACCCTGTCATCACAATGCACCAAGCCCTTCATCATAATGCTTCATGCTATTTCCATCACAATGAAATCAAAATGCTCCAAGACCTCTGTCATCATAAAGCTCCAAACCCTTGTGATCACATTGTTCCATAACACTTGTCATCACAACACCCCATGATGCTCCTCATCACAATTATCCATGGTCTTCTCATCAAAATGCTCCATGCCTTTGTCATCACAATGCTCAATACACTTGTCATCACAATGCTCCCTGACACTTGTCGTCAGTATGCTCCTTGAACCCTGTCATGACAAGGCTCCGTGTTATTTCATCACAATGGTCCATGCCCTTTTCATCACAATGCTCCAAGAACCCTGTAATGACAATGGTCCATGCCCTTGTGATCACAAAGCACCAGGAACCCTGTCATCACAATGCTTCATGCCCTTATCATCGCAATGCTCCATCACTCCTGACATCACAATGTTCCATAACACTTGTCATCAAAATATTCCATGACCCTTTTCATCAAATTGCTCCATGACCCTTTCATCACAATGCTCCCTGCCCTTCTCATCACAGTGCACCACACACTTGTCATCAAAATGCTCCATGACCTTGTCATCACAAACCTCCATGACCCTTAGCATCACAATGTTCCATGCCATTGTCATCACAATGCTCCATGAACCCTCTTATCACATTGCTCCATGCCCTTTTCATCACAAAGCTCCATGACGCTTTTCATCACAATGCTTGATGCGCTTCTCATCACAATGCTTCATGCCCTTCTCATTACAATGCTCCATGACCCATGTATCACAGTGTTCCGTGCCCTTGTCATCACAGTGCTCCATGCCCACTCTCATCACAATAATCCATGAAATTTTTCAGACCAATGTTCCATGCATTTGTCATCACAATGATCCATTGCCCCTGTCATAACAATGCTCCATGACCCCTGGCATCACAATCTTCCACGGCCTTGTCATGACACTTCCCCATGACCCTTGTCATCACAGTGCTCCAAGACCCCTGTATTCACAATGCTCCATGCCCTTGTCATCTCAATGCTCCATGAACCCTGTCATCACAATGCACCATGCCCGTCAACATAATGCTTCATGCTATTGTCATCACAATGAAATCAACATGCTCCATGACCTCTGTCATCACAATGCTCCAAACCCTTGTGATCAAAATGTTCCATATCACTTGTCATCACAAAGCCCCATGACGCTCATTATCACAATTATCCATGGTCTTCTCATCACAATGCTCCATGACATTTGTCATCACAATGTTCCATAACACCTCTAATCACAATGCTCTCTGACAATTGTCATCGCAGTGTACCATGACCCTTGTCATCACAATGCTCCATGCCTATGTCAGCAAAATGCTACATGACTTGTCATCACAATGCTCCATGCGCTTGTCATCACAATACTTCTTTACCATTGTCATTCACAATCCTCCATGAACATTGGCATCACATTACTTCATGCCCTTGTCATCACAATGCTCCATGCTCCTTGAAATCAAAATGATCCATGACCTCTGTCATCACAATGCTCCAAACCCTTGTGATCACAATGTTCCATAACACTTGTCATCAAAACGCTCCATGATTCCTTTCATCACAATACTCCATGCACTTGTCATCACAATGCTCCATGAACTTTGTCATCACAATGCTCAATACACATGTCATCACAATGCTCCCTGACACTTGTCATCAAAATGCTCCTTGAAACCTATCATGAAAAGTCTCCATGCCTTTTTCATCACAATGCTCCATGCCCTTTTCATCACAATGCTCCATGCCACTGTCATCACAATACTCCACAAGCTTGTCATCAGAATGCTCCATGAGTCTTGCCATCAGAATGCTCCATGACCCCTGTCATCACAATGCTCCATGACACCTATCATCACAATGCTTCATGCCGCTTGTCATTACAGTGCTCCATGACGCTCGTCATTACAATTATCCATAGATTTCTCATCACAATGCTCCACGATTTTGCCATCACAATGCTCCATGCCCTGGTCATCACGATGCTACATGTCTTTTGTCATCAAATTTCACCACGTCCTTTTCATCACAATGTTCCATGACACTACTCATCACAATGATTCATGCTCTTGACCTCACAATTCTCCATGCACTTGTCATCGCAATGCTCCATGACCCCTGTCATAGCAAGCTCCATGCGCTTGTAATCTCAATGCTTCACGACCTTGTCATCAAAATTCTCAATGGCCCTTGTCATCACAATGCTCCATTACCTTTGTCATCACAATCCTCCATGACACATGGCATCACAATGCTTCATGCCATTGTCATCACAATGGACCATGACCTATGACAACACAATGCTCCCTGACACCTGTCTTCACAATACTCTGTGACCTTGTCATCACAATGTTCCATGCCCTTGTCATCACAATGCGCCATGTCCACTGTCTTCACAATAATCCATGAAAATTGTCAGACCAATGCTCCATGCCCCTTTTCATCTCAAAACACCATGAACCCTGTCATCAAAATGCACCATGCCCATCATCATAATGCTTCATGCTATTGTCATCACAATGAAATCAAAATGCTCCATGACCTGTGTCTTCACAATGCTCCAAACCCTTGTGATCACAATGTTCCATAACACTTGTTATCACATCGCCCCATGACGCTCGTCATTACAATTATGCATGGTCTTCTCATCACAATGCTCCATGACCTTTGTCATCACAATTCTCAATACACTTGTCATCACAATGCTCCCTGCCACTTTTCATCAGTATGCTCCTTGAACCCTGTCATGACAAGGCTCCATGCCGTTTTCAGCACAATGATCCATGCACTTTTCTTCACAATGCTCCAAGACAACTGTAATCAAAATGCTCCATGACATTGTCATCACAAAGCTCCATGACGCATGTCATCAGTATGCTCCATGGCCTTCTCATCACAATGCTCCATGCCCTTCTCATCACGATGCACCACGAACTTGTCATCAAAATGCTCCATGACATTGGTCATCACAAATCTCCATGACCCTTGGTATCAAAATTCTCCATGCCATTGTCATCACAATGCTCCATGAACTCTCTCATCACATTCCTCCATGCCATTTTCATCCCAACGCTCCATGACGCTTGTCATCACAACGCACGATGCCGTTCTCATCACAACGCTCCATGCCCTTGTCATTACAATCCTCCATGACCCATGTATCACAGTGTTCCGTGCCATTGTCATCACAATGCTCCATGCCCAATCTCATCACAATAATCCGTGAAACTTTTCAGACCAATGCTCCATAACCTTATCATCACAATGCTCCATTATCACTGTCATAACAATGCTCCATGAACCCTGCCATCACAGTGTTCCACGGCCTTGTCATCACATGGCTACATGACCCTTGTCCTCACAATGCTCCAAGACCCCTGTAATCACAATGCTTCATGCCCTTGTCATCACAAAGCTCCATGAGGAATGTAATCACTATGCTCCATGGTCTTCTCATCATAATGCTCCATGGCCTTCTCATCACAATGCTCCAAGACCCCTATAATCACAATGCTCCTTGCCGCTTTTCATCTCAATGCTCCATGAACCCTGTCATCACAATGAACCATGCCCATCATCATAATGCTTCATGCTATTATCACCACAATTAAATCAAAATGCTCCATGACCTGTCATTACCATGCTCCAAACCCTAGTGATCACAGTGTTCCATAACACTTGTCATCACAATGCCCAATGACGCTCGTCATCACAATAATCAATGGTCTTCTCATCACAATTCTCCATAAACTTTGTCATCACAATGCTCAATACACTTGTCATCAAAATGTTGCCTGACACTTGTCGTCAGTATGCCCCTTGAACCCTGTCATGACAAGGCTCCATGCCTTTTTCATCACAATGATCCATGCCCTTTTCATCAAAATACTCCAAGACCCCAGTAATCACAATGTCCCATGCCCTTGTCATCACAAAGCTCCATGATGCATGTTATCAGAATGCTCCATGGCCTTCTCATCACAATGCTATTAGCACTTGTCATCACAATGCTCCAAGACCCCTGTAATCACAGTGCCCCATGCCTCTTTTAGTGAGAATGCTCCATGATAATTGTCATCACAAGGCTCCATGGTCCGCTCATCACAATGCTCCAGGACGTTGTCATCAAAATGCTCCTTTCCCTTGTCATCTCAATACTCCATAAATATTTTCAGCTCAAAGCTCCATGACCTTCTCATCACAATGCTCCATGATCCCTGTCATCACAATGCTCCATGACCCCTGACAACACATTGATCCTGGACTCTGTCATCAAAATACTCCATGACACTTGTCATCACAAGATCCATGCTCATGTCATCCCAATGTTCCATATCCCCTGTAATCACAATGCTCCGTGACGCTTTTCTTCACAGTGCTCCATCACCCTTGTCATCACAATGCTCCATGCCTTTGTCAGAAAAATGCTCCATGACATTTGTCATCACAGTGCACAATACACTTGTAATCACAATGCTCCCTGGCACTTGCTATCAGTATGCACTTGAACCATGTCATGACAATGCTCCATGCCCTTTTCATCACAATGCTCCAAGACTCCTGTAATCACAATGCTCCATGCCTTTTTCAGCAAAATGCTACAAGACGTTGTCACCACAATGCTCCATGCGCTTGTTATCACAATCCTCCATGAAACTTGGGATCACATTGCTTCATGATATTGGCATCACAATGCTCCATGCTCCTTGAAATCAAAATGATCCATGACCACTTTCATCACAATGCTCTAAATGCTTGTGATCACAAGGTTCCATAACACTTGTCATCACAACGCTCCATGATGCCTGTCATCACAATACTCCATGCCCTTGTCATCACAATCCGCCCTGACCATTGTCATCACAATGCTCAATACACTTGTCATCACAATGCTCCCTGACATTTGTCGTCAGATTGCTCCTTGAACACTCTCATAAAAAGACTCCATGCCTTTTTCATCACAGTGCTCCATACAAATGTCATCACAATACTCCACAAGCTTCTCATCACAATGCTCCATGACCCCTGTCATCACAATGCTCCATGACACCTGTAATCACAATGCTCCATGGCTCTTGTAATTAGAGTGCTCCATGACACTCATCATTAACATAATCCATGGACTTCTCATCACTATGCTCCACGGTCTTGCCATCACAATGATCCATTCCCTGATCATCACAATGCTCCAAGTCCCTTGTCATCACATTTCTCCACGTCCTCCTCATAACAATGCTACATGACATTTCTCATCACAATGTTACATGCTCTTGTCATCACAATTCTCCATGCACTTGTCATTGCAATGATCCATGACCCCTGTCATAGCAAGCTCCATGCCCTTCTCATCACAACGCACCACACCCTTGTCATCAAAATGCTCCATGACCTTTGTCATCACAAAGCTCCTTGATCCTTGGCATCACAATGCTTCTTGCTATTGTCATCACAATGCTCCATGAACCCTCTCATCACATTGCTCAATGCCTTTCTCATCACAATGCTCCATGACGCTTGTCATCAAAATGCTCGATTCACTTCTCATCACAATTCTCCATGTCCCTGTCATTACAATCCTCCCTGACTCATGGATCACAGTGATTCGTGCCCTTGTCATCACAATGCTCCATGCCCACTCTCATCAAAATAATCCACGAAACATTACAGACTAAAGATCCATGCCCTTGTCATCACAATGTTCCATTACCCCTGTCATAACAATGCTCCATGATCACTGCCATCACAATGTTCCACGGCCTTGTCATCACAAGGCTCCATGACACTTGTCATCACAATGATCCAAGACCCCTGTAATCACAATGCTCCATGCCCTTTTCATCACAAAGATCCATGACACATGTCATCAGAAGCCTCCATGGCCTTCTCATCACATTGCTCGAAGCCCTTGTCATCACAATGCTCCATGACACTTGGCATCACAATGCTCCATTCCATTGTCATCACAATGGAGCATGACATATGTCATCACAATGCTCCCTGACACCTGTCTTCACAATACTCCATGACCTTGTCATCACAATACTCCATGCCCTTGTCATCACAATGCTCCATGACCGCTGTCATCACAATGTTCCGTGACTCCAGTCATCACAATGCTTCATGACTTTTGTCAACACAAGGGTCCATGCCCTTGTCATCACAAGGCTCTGTGACATTTGTCACCACAATGCTCCATGAACTTTTCATCACAAAGCTCCTTGACCCATGTCATGACAATGCGCCATTCCTTTGTCAGCACAATGCTCCATGACCCTTGTCATCACAATGCTCCATGCCCATGTCAGCAAAATGCTCCATGACCCATGTCATCACAATAAGCCATACGCTTGTCAACACAATGCTCTACAACATTGTCATCACAATGCTCCATAAAACTTGTCATCACAATGCTCCATTCACATCTCATCAAAATGCTCTCTGACAACTGATATCACAAGGTTCCATCTCTAGTCATCACAATAATCCCTCCACCCTGTCACCACAATGTTCCATGACCCCTGCCATCACAATGCTACATGCCCTTATCCTCACAATGCTCCATGACCCCTGACATCACAATGTTCCATAACCTCTGTCATCAAAATATTCCTTGACACTTTTCATCAAATTGCTCCTTGATCCTGTCATCACAATGCTTCCTGCCCTTCTCATCACAAAGCACAACGCCCTTGTCATCAGAATACTCAATAACCTTTGTCATCACTAAGCTCCATGACCCGTGGCATCACAATGCTCCATGACGCTTGTCATCACAATGCTCGATGCCCTTCTCATCAAAATACTCCATGGTTTTGTCATTACAATCCTCCATGACCCCTGACATCATAATGTTCCACGGCCTTGTCATCACAAGGCTCCATGCCCTTGTCATCACAATTCTCCAAGACCCCTGTAATCACAAAGCTCCATGCCGCTTTTCATCGCAATGCTCCATGAACCCTGTCATCACAATGCACCAAGCCCTTCATCATAATGCTTCATGCTATTTCCATCACAATGAAATCAAAATGCTCCAAGACCTCTGTCATCATAAAGCTCCAAACCCTTGTGATCACATTGTTCCATAACACTTGTCATCACAACACCCCATGATGCTCCTCATCACAATTATCCATGGTCTTCTCATCAAAATGCTCCATGCCTTTGTCATCACAATGCTCAATACACTTGTCATCACAATGCTCCCTGACACTTGTCGTCAGTATGCTCCTTGAACCCTGTCATGACAAGGCTCCGTGTTATTTCATCACAATGGTCCATGCCCTTTTCATCACAATGCTCCAAGAACCCTGTAATGACAATGGTCCATGCCCTTGTGATCACAAAGCACCAGGAACCCTGTCATCACAATGCTTCATGCCCTTATCATCACAATGCTCCATCACTCCTGACATCACAATGTTCCATAACACTTGTCATCAAAATATTCCATGACCCTTTTCATCAAATTGCTCCATGACCCTTTCATCACAATGCTCCCTGCCCTTCTCATCACAGTGCACTACACACTTGTCATCAAAATGCTCCATGACCTTGTCATCACAAACCTCCATGACCCTTAGCATCACAATGTTCCAGGCCATTGTCAGCACAATGCTCCATGAACCCTCTTATCACATTGCTCCATGCTCTTTTCATCACAAAGCTCCATGACGCTTGTCATCACAATGCTTGATGCGCTTCTCATCACAATGCTTCATGCCCTTCCCATTACAATGCTCCATGACCCATGTATCACAGTGTTCCATGCCCTTGTCATCACAGTGCTCCATGCCCACTCTCATCACAATTATCCATGAAATTTTTCAGAACAATGTTCCATGCACTTGTCATCACAATGATCCATTGCCCCTGTCATAACAATTCTCCATGACCACTGGCATCACAATCTTCCATGGCCTTGTCATAACACTTCCCCATGACCCTTGTCATCACAGTGCTCCAAGACCCCTGTATTCACAATGCTCCATGCCCTTGTCATCTCAATGCTCCATGAACCCTGTCATCACAATGCACCATGCCCGTCAACATAATGCTTCATGCTATTGTCATCACAATGAAATCAACATGCTCCATGACCTCTGTCATCACAATGCTCCAAACCCTTGTGATCAAAATGTTCCATATCACTTGTCATCACAACGCCCTATGACGCTCATTATCAAAATTATCCATGGTCTTCTCATCACAATGCTCCATGACATTTGTCATCACAATGTTCCATAACACCTCTAATCACAATGCTCTCTGACATTTGTCATCGCAGTGTACCATGACCCTTGTCATCACAATGCTCCATGCCTATGTCAGCAAAATGCTACATGACTTGTCATCACAATGCTCCATGCGCTTGTCATCACAATACTTCTTTACCATTGTCATTCACAATCCTCCATGAACATTGGCATCACATTACTTCATGCCCTTGTCATCACAATGCTCCATGCTCCTTGAAATCAAAATGATCCATGACCTCTGTCATCACAATGCTCCAAACCCTTGTGATCACAATGTTCCATAACACTTGTCATCAAAACGCTCCATGATTCCTTTCATCACAATACTCCATGCACTTGTCATCACAATGCTCCATGAACTTTGTCATCACAATGCTCAATACACATGTCATCACAATGCTCCCTGACACTTGTCATCAAAATGCTCCTTGAAACCTATCATGAAAAGTCTCCATGCCTTTTTCATCACAATGCTCCATGCCCTTTTCATCACAATGCTCCATGCCACTGTCATCACAATACTCCACAAGCTTGTCATCAGAATGCTCCATGAGTCTTGCCATCAGAATGCTCCATGACCCCTGTCATCACAATGCTCCATGACACCTATCATCACAATGCTTCATGCCCCTTGTCATTACAGTGCTCCAGGACGCTCGTCATTACAATTATCCATGGTCTTCTCATCACAATGTTCCACGATTTTGCCATCACAATGCTCCATGCACTGGTCATCACAATGCTACATGTCTTTTGTCATCAAAATTCACCACGTCCTTTTCATCACAATGTTCCATGACACTACTCATCACAATGTTTCATTCCCTTGACATCACAATTCTCCATGCACTTGTCATCGCAATGCTCCATGACCCCTGTCATAGCAAGCTCCATGCGCTTGTAATCTCAATGCTTCACTACCTTGTCATCAAAATTCTCAATGGCCCTTGTCATCACAATGCTCCATTACCTTTGTCATCACAATCCTCCATGACACATGGCATCACAATGCTTCATGCCATTGTCATCACAATGGACCATGACCTATGACATCACAATGCTCCCTGACACCTGTCTTCACAATACTCTGTGACCTTGTCATCACAATGTTCCATGCCCTTTTCATCACAATGTGCCATGTCCACTGTTATCACAATAATCCATGAAAGTTGTCAGACCAATGCTCCATGCCCCTTTTCATCTCAAAACACCATGAACCCTGTCATCAAAGTGCACCATGCCCATCATCATGATGCTTCATGCTATGTCATCACAATGAAATGAAAATGCTCCATGACCTGTGTCTTCACAATGCTCCAAACCCTTGTGATCACAATGTTCCATAACACTTGTTATCACATAGCCCCATGACGCTCGTCATTACAATTATCCATGGTCTTCTCATCACAATGCTCCATGACCTTTGTCATCACAATGCTCAATACACTTGTCATCACCATGCTCCCTGCCACTTTTCGTCAGTATTCTCCTTGAACCCTGTCATGAAAAGGCTCCGTGCCGTTTTCATCACAATGATCCATGCTCTTTTCATCAAATGCTCCAAGACACCTGTAATCAAAATGCTCCATGACATTGTCATCACAAAGCTCCATGACACATATCATCAGTATGCTCCATGGCCTTCTCAGAACAATGCTCCATACACTTCTCATCACAATGCACCACGACCTTGTCATCAAACTGCTCCATGACATTGGTCATCACAAAGCTCCACGACCCTTGGTATCACAATGCTCCATGAACCCCCTCATCACATTGCTCCATGCCGTTGTCATCACAACGCTCCATGACGCTTGTCATCACAATGCACGATGCCCTTCTCATCAGAATGCTCCATGCCCTTGTCATTACAATCCTCCATGACTCATGTATCACAGTGTTCCGTGCCCTTGTCATCACAATGCTCCATGCCCAATCTCATCACAATAATCCGTGAAACTTTTCAGACCAATGCTCCATAACCTTATCATCACAATGCTCCATTATCACTGTCATAACAATGCTGCATGAACCCTGCCATCACAGTGTTCCACGGCCTTGTCATCACATGGCTCCATGACCCTTGTCATCACAATGCTCCAAGACCCCTGTAATCACAATGCTCCATTCCCTTGTCATCACAAAGCTCCATGACGCATGTCATCACTATGCTCCATGGTCTTCTCATCACAATGCTCCAAGACCCCTATAATCACAATGCTCCTTGCCGCTTTTCATCTCAAAACACCATGAACCCTGTCATCACAATGCACCATGCCCATCATCATAATGCTTCATGCTATTGTCACCACAATGAAATCAAAATGCTCCATGACCTCTGTCATTACCATGCTCCAAATGCTAGTGATCACAGTGTTCCATAACACTTGTCATCACAATGCCCAATGACGCTCGTCATCACAATAATCAATGGTCTTCTCATCACAATGCTCCATAAACTTTGTCATCATAGTGCTCAATACAGTTGTCTTCACAATGTTGCCTGACACTTGTCGTCAGTATGCTCCTTGAACCCTGTAATGACAAGGCTCCATGTCTTTTTCATCACAATGATCCATGCCCTTTTCATCACAGTACTCCAAGACCCCTGTAATCACAATGTCCCATGCCCTTGTCATCACAAAGCTCCATGATGCATGTTATCAGAATGCTCCATGGCCTTCTCATCACAATGCTATTAGCACTTGTCATCACAATGCTCCAAGACCCCTGTAATCACAATGTCCCATGCCTCTTTTAGTGAGAATGCTCCATGATAATTGTCATCACAAGGCTCCATGGTCCGCTCATCACAATGCTCCAGGACGTTGTCATCAAAATGCTCCATTCCCTTGTCATCTCAATACTCCATGAATATTTTCAGCACAAAGCTCCATGACCTTCTCATCACAATGCTCCATGACCCCTGTCATCAAAGTGCTCCATGACCACAGTAATCACAATGCTCCATGACCACTGACAACACAATGATCCTGGACACTTGTCATCAAAATACTCCATGACACTTGTCATCACAAGATCCATGCTCATGCCTTCCCAATATTCAATGTCCCCTGTAATCACAATGCTCCCTGACGCTTGTCTTCACAGTGCTACATCACCCTTGTCATCAAAATGCTCCATGCCTTTGTCAGAAAAATGCTACATGCCCTTGTCATCACAATGCTCCATGCGCTTGTCATCACAATCCTCCATGTACCTTGGGATCACTTTGCTTCATGCCCTTGTCATCACAATGCTCCATGCTCCTTGAAATCAAAATGATCCATGAACTCTGTCATCACAATGATCCAAACCCTTGTGATCACAATGTTCCATAACACTAGTGATCACAATGCTCCATGATGCCTGTCATCACAATAATCCATGCCCTTTTCATCACAATGCTCCATGAGCTTTGTCATCACAATGCACAATACACTTGTCATCACAATGCTCCCTAGCACTTGCCATCAGTATGCACTTGAACCATGTCATGACAATGCTCCATGCCTTTTTCATCACAATGATCCATGCCCTTTTCATCTCAATGTTCCAAGACTCCTGTAATCACAATGTTCCATGCCTTTTTCAGCAAAATGCTACAAGACCTAGTCAGCAAAAAGCTCCATGCGCTTGTATCACAATCCTCCATGAACCTTGGGATCACATTGCTTCATGATCTTGGCATCACAATGGTCCATGATCCTTGAAATCAAAATGATCCATGACCACTTTCATCACAATGCTCTAAATGCTTGTGATCACAATGTTCCATAACCCTTGTCATCACAACGCTCCATGATGCCTGTCATCACAATACTCCATGCCCTTGTCATCACAATGCGCCATGACCATTGTCATCACAATGCTCAATACACTTGTCATCACAATGCTCCCTGACTTTTGTCATCAGAATGCTCCTTGAACACTCATAAAAAGACTCCATGCCTTTTTCATCACAATGCTCCATCCAAATGTCAT
Source organism: Mesoplodon bidens (assembly GCF_964165515.1). Lineage (NCBI taxonomy): Eukaryota > Metazoa > Chordata > Mammalia > Artiodactyla > Ziphiidae > Mesoplodon > Mesoplodon bidens. Next base: position 39,521 of record NW_027671222.1, read on the forward strand.
CACAATACTCCACAAGCTGGGCATCACAATGCTCCATGACCCCTGTCATCACAATGCTCCATGACACCTGTAATCACAATGCTCCATGGCTATGGTAATTAGAGTGCTCCATGACACTCGTCATCAACATAATCCATGGACTTCTCATCACTATGCTCCAAGGTCTTGCCATCACAATGATCCATTCCCTGATCATCACAATGCTCCAAGTCCCTTGTCATCACATTTCTCCACGTCCTCCTCATAACAATGCTACATGACATTTCTCATCGCAATGTTACATGCTCTTGTCATCACAATTCTCCATGCACTTGTCATCGCAATGCTCCATGACCCATGTCATAGCAAGTTCCATGCCCTTCTCATCACAATGCTCCACCCCCTTGTCATTAAAATGCTCAATGAACTTTGTCATCACAAAGCTCCTTGATCCTTGGCATCACAATGCTCCAAGCTATTGTCATCACAATGCTCCATGAACCCTCTCATCACATTGCTCGATGCCGTTGTCGTCACAATGCTCCATGACTCTTGTCATCAAAATGCTCGATTCACTTCTCATCACATTTCTCCACGAACTTCCAATTACAATCCTCCCTGACTCATGTATCACAGTGATCGGTGCCCTTGTCATCACAGTGCTCCATGCCCACTCTCATCAATATAATCCATGAAACATTTCAGACAAATGATCCATGCCCTTGTCATCACAATGCTCCATTACCCCTGTCATAACAATGCTCCATGATCCCTGCCATCACAATGTTCCACAGTCTTGTCATCACAAGGCTCCACGACACGTGTCATCACAATGCTCCAAGACCCCTGTAATCACAATGCTCCATTCCCTTTTCATCACAGAGCTCCATGACGCAGGTCATCAGAAGGCTCCATGGCCTTCTCATCACATTGCTCGAAGCCCCTATCATCACAATGCTCCATAACTTTTGTCATCAAAATCCTCCAAGACACTTGGCATCACAATGCTCCATTCATTGTCATCACAATGGAGCATGACATATTTCATCACAATGCTCCCTGACACCTGTCTTCACTATACTCCATGACCTTGTCATCACAATACTCCATGCTCTTGTCATCACAATTCTACATGACCGCTGTCATCACAATGTTCCGTGACTCCAGTCATCACAATGCTTCATGACTTTTGTCATCACAATGGTCCATGCCCTCGTCATCACAAGGCTCTGTGACAATTGTCACCACAATACTCCATGAACTTTTCATCACAAACTCCATCACTCCTGACATCACAATGTTCCATAACACTTGTCATCAAAATATTCCATGACCCTTTTCATCAAATTGCTCCATGAACCTTTCATCACAATGCTCCCTGCCCTTCTCATCACAGTGCAGCACACACTTGTCATCAAAATGCTCCATGACCTTTGTCATCACAAACCTCCATGACCCTTGGCATCACAATGTTCCATGCCATTGTCATCACAATCCTGCATGAACCCTCTTATCACATTGTTCCATGCCCTTTTCATCACAAAGCTCCATGACGCTTGTCATCACAATGCTTGATGCACTTCTCATCACAATGCTTCATGCCCTTCTCATTACAATGCTCCATAACCCATGTATCACAGTGTTCCGTGCCGTTGTCTTCACAGTGCTCCATGCCCACTCTCATCACATTAATCCATGAAACTTTTCAGACCAATGTTCCATGCCCTTGTCAACACAATGATCCATTGCCCCTGTCATAACAATGCTCCATGACCACTGGCATCACAATATTCCATGGCCTTGTCATAACACTTCCCCATGACCCTTGTCATCACAGTGCTCCAAGTCCCCTGTATTCACAATGCTCCATGCCCTTGTCATCGCAAAGCTCCATGACACATGTCATCAGAATGCTCCATGGCTTTCTCATCACAATGCTCCATGCCCTTGTCATCTCAATGTTCCATGAACCCTGTCGTTACAATGCCCCATGCCCATCATCATAATGCTTCATGCTTTTGTCATCAAAATGAAATCAACATGCTCCATGACCTCTGTCATCACAATGCTCCAAACCCTTGTGATCAAAATATTCCATATCACTTGTCATCACAACGCCCCATGACGCTCATCATCACAATTATCCATGGTCTTCTCATCACAATGCTCCATGACATTTGTCATCACAATATTCCATAACCCCTCTAATCACAATGCTCTCTGACAATTGTCATCGCAGTGTACCATGACCTTGTCATCACAATGCTCCATGCCTATGTCAGCAAAATGCTACATGACTTGTCATCACAATGCTCCATGCGCTTGTCATCAAAATACTTCTTTTCCATTGTCATTCACAATCCTCCATGGACATTGGCATCACATTACTTCATGCCCTTGTCATCACAATACTCCATGCTCCTTGAAATCAAAATGATCCATGACCTCTGTCATCACAATGCTCCAAACCCTTGTGATCAAAATATTCCATATCACTTGTCATCACAACGCCCCATGACGCTCATCATCACAATTATCCATGGTCTTCTCATCACAATGCTCCATGACATTTGTCATCACAATATTCCATAACCCCTCTAATCACAATGCTCTCTGACAATTGTCATCGCAGTGTACCATGACCTTGTCATCACAATGCTCCATGCCTATGTCAGCAAAATGCTACATGACTTGTCATCACAATGCTCCATGCGCTTGTCATCAAAATACTTCTTTTCCATTGTCATTCACAATCCTCCATGGACATTGGCATCACATTACTTCATGCCCTTGTCATCACAATACTCCATGCTCCTTGAAATCAAAATGATCCATGACCTCTGTCATCACAATGCTCCAAACCCTTGTGATCACAATGTTCCATAACACTTGTCATCAAAACGCTCCATGATTCCTTTCATCACAATACTCCATGCACTTGTCATCACAATGCTCCAGGAACTTTGTCATCACAATGTTCAACACACATGTCATCACAATGCTCCCTGACACTTGTCGTTAAAATGCTCCTTGAAACCTATCATGAAAAGTCTACATGCCATTTTCATCACAATGCTCCATGCCCTTTTCATCACAATGCTCCATGCCACTGTCATCACAATACTCCACGAGCTTTGTCAGCAGAATGCTCCATGAGCCTTGTCATCAGAATGCTCCATGACCCCTGTCATCACGATGCTCCATGACACCTATCATCACAATGCTTCATGCCCCTTGTCATTACAGTGCTCCATGACGCTCGTCATTACAATGATCCATGGTCTTCTCATCACAATGCTCCAAGATTTTGCCATCACAATGCTCCATGCCCAGGTCATCACAATTCTACATGTCCTTTGCCATTAAAATTCCCCACGCCCTTTTCATCACAATGTTTCATGACACTACTCATCACAATGTTTCATGCTCTTGACATCACAGTTCTCCATGCACTTGTCATCCCAATGCTCCATGACCCCTGTCATAGCAAGCTCCATGCGCTTGTAATCTCAATGCTTCACGACTTTGTCATCAAAATTCTCAATGACACTTGTCATCACAATGCTCCAAGCCCTTGTCATCACAATGCTCCATTACCTTTATCATCACAATACTCCATGACACATGGCATCACAATGCTTCATGCCATTGTCATCACAATGGACCATGACCTATGACATCACAATGCTCCCTGACACCTGTCTTCACAATACTCTGTGACCTTGTCATCACAATGTTCCATGTCCTTGTCATCACAATGCGCCATGTCCACTGTCATCACAATAATCCATGAAAATTGTCAGACCAATGCTCCATGCCCCTTTTCATCTCAAAACACCATGAACCCTGTCATCACAATGCAACATGCCCATCATCATAATGCTTCATGCTATTGTCATCACAATGAAATGAAAATGCTCCATGACCTGTGTCTTCACAATGCTCCAAACCCTTGTGATCACAATGTTCCATAACACTTGTTATCACATCGCCCCATGACGCTCGTCATTACAATTATCCATGGTCTTCTCATCACAATGCTCCATGACCTTTGTCATCACAATGCTCAATACACTTGTCATCACAATGCTCCCTGCCAATTTTTGTCAGTATGCTCCTTGAACCGTGTCATGACAAGGCTCCATGCCTTTTTCATTACAATGATCCATGCCTTTTTCATCACAATGCTCCAAGACACCTGTAATCAAAATGCTCCATGACATTGTCATCACAAAGCTCCATGACGCATGTCATCAGTATGCTCCATGCCCTTCTCATCACAATGCACCACGAACTTGTCATCAAAATGCTCCATGACATTGGTCATCACAAATCTCCACGACCCTTGGTATCACAATGCTCCATGCCATTGTCATCACAATGCTCCATGAACCCTCTCATCACATTGCTCCATGCCCTTGTCATCAAAACGCTCCATGACGCTTGTCATCACAATGCACGATGCCCTTCTCATCACAATGCTCCGTGCCCTTGTCATTACAATCCTCCCTGACTCATGTATCACAGTGTTCCGTGCCCTTGTCATCACAATGCTCCATGCCCAATCTCATCACATTAATCCGTGAAACTTTTCAGACCAATGCTCCATAACCTTATCATCACAATGCTCCATTTTCACTGTCATAACAATTCTCCATGAACTCTGCCATCACTGTGTTCCATGGCCTTGTCATCACATGGCTCCATGACGCATGGCATCACTGTGCTCCATGGTCTTCTCATCACAATGCTCCAAGACCCCTATAATCGCAATGCTCCTTGCCGCTTTTCATCTGAATGCTCCATGAACCCTGTCATCGCAATGCACCATGCCCATCATCATAATGCTTCATGCTATTGTCATCACAATGAAATCAAAATGCTCCATGACCTCTGTCATTACCATGCTCCAAACCCTACTAATCACTGTGTTCCATAACACTTGTCATCACAATGCCCAATGACGCTCGTCATCACAATAATCAATGGTCTTCTCATCACAATGCTCCATAAACTTTGTCATCACAGTGCTCAATACAATTGTCATCACAATGTTGCCTGACACTTGTCGTCAGTATGCTCCTTGAACCCTGTCATGACAAGGCTCCATGCCTTTTTCATCACAATGATCCATTCCCTTTTCATCACAGTACTCCAAGACCCCTGTAATCACAATGTCCCATGCCCTTGTCATCACAAAGCTCCATGATGCATATTATCAGAATGCTCCATGGCCTTCTCATCCCAATGCTATTAGCACTTGTCATCACAATGCTCCAAGACCCCTGTAATCACAATGTCCCATGCCTCTTTTAGTGAGAATGCTCCATGATAATTGTCATCACAAGGCTCCATGGTCCGCTCATCACAATGCTCCAGGACGTTGTCATCAAAATGCTCCATTCCCTTGTCATCTCAATACTCCATGAATATTTTCTGCTCAAAGCTCCATGACCTTGTCATCACAATGCTCCATGCGCTTGTCATCACAATCGTTCATGAACTCTCTCATCACATTCCTCCATGCCCTTTTCATCACAACGCTCCATGACGCTTGTCATCACAACGCACGATGCCCTTCTCATCACAACGCTCCATGGCCTTGTCATTACAATCCTCCATGACCCATGTATCACAGTGTTCCGTGCCCTTGTCATCACAATGCTCCATGCCCAATCTCATCACAATAATCCGTGAAACTTTTCAGACCAATGCTCCATAACCTTATCATCACAATGCTCCATTATCACTGTCATTACAATGCTGCATGAACCCTGCCATCACAGTGTTCCACGGCCTTGTCATCACATGGCTACATGACCCTTGTCATCACAATGCTCCAAGACCCCTGTAATCACAATGCTCCATGCCCTTGTCATCACAAAGCTCCATGACGCATGTCATCACTATGCTCCATGGTCTTCTCATCTCAATGATCCAAGACCCCTATAATCACAATGCTCCTTGCCGCTTTTCATCTCAATGCTCCATGAACCCTGTCATCACAATGCACCTTGCCCATCATCATAATGCTTCATGCTATTGTCATCACAATGCAATCAAAATGCTCCATTACCTCTGTCATTACCATGCTCCAAACCCTAGTGATCACAGTGTTCCATAACACTTGTCATCGCAATGCCTAATGACGCTCGTCATCACAATAATCAATGGTCTTCTCATCACAATGCTCCATAAACTTTGTCATCATAGTGCTCAATACAATTGTCATCACAATGTTGCCTGACACTTGTCGTCAGTATGCTCCTTGAACCCTGTCATGACAAGGCTCCATGTATTTTTCATCACAAAGATCCATGCACTTTTCATCACAGTACTCCAAGACCCCTGTAATCACAATGTCCCATGCCCTTGTCATCACAAAGCTCCATGATGCATGTTATCAGAATGCTCCATGGCCTTCTCATCACAATGCTATTAGCACTTGTCATCACAATGCTCCAAGACCCCTGTAATCACAATGTCCCATGCCTCTTTTAGTGAGAATGCTCCATGATAATTGTCATCACAAGGCTCCATGGTCCGCTCATCACAATGCTCCAGGACGTTGTCATCAAAATGCTCCATTCCCTTGTCATCTCAATACTCCATGAATATTTTCAGCTCAAAGCTCCATGACCTTGTCATCACAATGCTCCAAGCGCTTGTCATCACAATCGTTCATGAACTCTCTCATCACATTCCTCCATGCCCTTTTCATCACAACGCTCCATGACGCTTGTCATCACAACGCATGATACCCTTCTCATCACAACGCTCCATGGCCTTGTCATTACAATCCTCCATGACCCATGTATCACAGTGTTCCGTGCCCTTGTCATCACAATGCTCCATGCCCAATCTCATCACAATAATCCGTGAAACTTTTCAGACCAATGCTCCATAACCTTATCATCACAATGCTCCATTATCACTGTGATAACAATGCTGCATGAACCCTGCCATCACAGTGTTCCATGGCCTTGTCATCACATGGCTACATGACCCTTGTCATCACAATGCTCCAAGACCCCTGTAATCACAATGCTCCATGCCCTTGTCATCACAAAGCTCCATGACGCATGTCATCACTATGCTCCATGGTCTTCTCATCTCAATGCTCCAAGACCCCTATAATCACAATGCTTCTTGCCGCTTTTCATCTCAATGCTCCATGAACCCTGTCATCACAATGCACCTTGCCCATCATCATAATGCTTCATGCTATTGTCATCACAATGCAATCAAAATGCTCCATTACCTCTGTCATTACCATGCTCCAAACCCTAGTGATCACAGTGTTCCATAACACTTGTCATCGCAATGCCCAATGACGCTCGTCATCACAATAATCAATGGTCTTCTCATCACAATGCTCCATAAACTTTGTCATCATAGTGCTCAATACAATTGTCATCACAATGTTGCCTGACACTTGTCGTCAGTATGCTCCTTGAACCCTGTCATGACAAGGCTCCATGTATTTTTCATCACAAAGATCCATGCACTTTTCATCACAGTACTCCAAGACCCCTGTAATCACAATGTCCCATGCCCTTGTCATCACAAAGCTCCATGATGCATGTTATCAGAATGCTCCATGGCCTTCTCATCACAATGCTATTAGCACTTGTCATCACAATGCTCCAAGACCCCTGTAATCACAATGTCCCATGCCTCTTTTAGTGAGAATGCTCCATGATAATTGTCATCACAAGGCTCCATGGTCCGCTCATCACAATGCTCCAGGACGTTGTCATCAAAATGCTCCATTCCCTTGTCATCTCAATACTCCATGAATATTTTCAGCTCAAAGCTCCATGACCTTGTCATCACAATGCTCCATGCGCTTGTCATCACAATCGTTCATGAACTCTCTCATCACATTCCTCCATGCCCTTTTCATCACAACGCTCCATGACGCTTGTCATCACAACGCACGATGCCCTTCTCATCACAACGCTCCATGGCCTTGTCATTACAATCCTCCATGACCCATGTATCACAGTGTTCCGTGCCATTGTCATCACAATGCTCCATGCCCAATCTCATCACAATAATCCGTGAAACTTTTCAGACCAATGCTCCATAACCTTATCATCACAATGCTCCATTATCACTGTCATAACAATGCTGCATGAACCCTGCCATCACAGTGTTCCACGGCCTTGTCATCACATGGCTACATGACCCTTGTCAACACAAAGCTCCATGACGCATGTCATCACTATGCTCCATGGTCTTCTCATCTCAATGCTCCAAGACCCCTATAATCACAATGCTTCTTGCCGCTTTTCATCTCAATGCTCCATGAACCCTGTCATCACAATGCACCTTGCCCATCATCATAATGCTTCATGCTATTGTCATCACAATGCAATCAAAATGCTCCATTACCTCTGTCATTACCATGCTCCAAACCCTAGTGATCACAGTGTTCCATAACACTTGTCATCGCAATGCCCAATGACGCTCGTCATCACAATAATCAATGGTCTTCTCATCACAATGCTCCATAAACTTTGTCATCATAGTGCTCAATACAATTGTCATCACAATGTTGCCTGACACTTGTCGTCAGTATGCTCCTTGAACCCTGTCATGACAAGGCTCCATGTATTTTTCATCACAAAGATCCATGCACTTTCATCACAGTACTCCAAGACCCCTGTAATCACAATGTCCCATGCCCTTGTCATCACAAAGCTCCATGATGCATGTTATCAGAATGCTCCATGGCCTTCTCATCACAATGCTATTAGCACTTGTAATCACAATGCTCCAAGACCCCTGTAATCACAATGTCCCATGCCTCTTTTAGTGAGAATGCTCCATGATAATTGTCATCACAAGGCTCCATGGTCCGCTCATCACAATGCTCCAGGACGTTGTCATGAAAATGCTCCATTCCCTTGTCATCTCAATACTCCATGAATATTTTCAGCTCAAAGCTCCATGACCTTCTCATCACAATGCTCCATGACCCCAGTCATCACAGTGCTCCATGACCACAGTAATCACAATGCTCCATGACCCCTGACAACACAATGATCCTGGACAATTGTCATCAAAATACTCCATAACACTTGTCATCACAAGATCCATGCTCATGTCTTCCCAATGTTCCATGTCCCCTGTAATCACAATGCTCCGTGACGCTTGTCTTCACAGTGCTCTATCACCCTTGTCATCACAATGCTCCATGCCTTTGTCAGGAAAATGCTACATGACCTTGTCATCACAATGCTCCATGCGCTTGTCATCACAATACTCCATGAACCTTGGGATCACTTTGCTTCATGCCCTTGTCATCACAATGCTCCATGCTCCTTGATATCAAAATGAGCCATGAACTCTGTCATCACAATGATCCAAACCCTTGTGATCACAATGTTCCATAACACTTGTCATCACAATGCTCCATGATACCTGTCATCACAATAATCCGTGCCCTTGTCATCACAATGCTCCATGACCTTTGTCATCACAATGCACAATACACTTGTCATCACAATGCTCCCTGGCACTTGCCATCAGTATGCACTTGAACCATGTCATGACAATGCTCCATGCCTTTTTCATCACATTGATCCATGCCCTTTTCATCACAATGCTCCAAGACTCCTGTAATCACAATGCTCCATGCCTTTTTCAGCAAAATGCTACAAGACCTTGTCAGCACAAAGCTCCATGCGCTTGTCATCACAATCCTCCATGAAACTTGGGATCACATTGCTTCATGATCTTGGCATCACAATGCTCCATGCTCCTTGAAATCAAAATGATCCATGACCACTTTCATCACAATGCTCTAAATGCTTGTGATCACAATGTTCCATAACCCTTGTCATCACAACGCTCCATGATGCCTGTCATCACTATACTCCATGCCCTTGTCATCACAATGCGCCATGACCATTGCCATCACAATGCTCAATACACTTGTCATCACAATGCTCCCTGACTTTTGTCGTCAGAATGCTCCTTGAACACACATAAAAAGACTCCATGCCTTTTTCATCACAATGTTCCATCCAAATGTCATCGCAATACTCCACAAGCTTGTCATCACAATGCTCCATGACACTTGTCATCACAATGCTCCATGACCCCTGTCATCACAGTGCTCCATGACACCAGTAATCACAATGCTCCATGGCTCTGGTAATTAGAGTGCTCCATGACTCTCATCATCAACATAATCCATGGACTTCTCATCACTATGCTCCACGGTCTTGCCATCACAATGATCCATTCCCTGATCATCACAATGCTCCAAGGCCCTTGTCATCACATTTCTCCACGTCCTCCTCATAACAATGCTACATGACATTTCTCATCGCAATGTTACATGCTCTTGTCATCACAATTCTCCATGTACTTGTCATCGCAATGCTCCCTGACCCCAGTCATAGCAAGCTCCATGCCCTTCTCATCACAATGCACCACGCCCTTGTCATTAAAATGCTCCATGAATTTGTCATCACAAAGCTCCTTGATCCTTGGAATCACAATGCTCCATGCTATTGTAACCACAATGCTCCATGAACCCTCTCTTCACATTGCTCAATGCCGTTGTCGTCACAATGCTCCATGACTCTTGTCATCAAAATGCTCGATTCATTTCTAATCACAATTCTCCACGCCCTTGTCATTACAATCCTCCCTGACTCATGTATCACAGTGATCCGTGCCCTTGTCATCACAATGTTCCATGCCCACTCTCATCAAAATAATCCATGAAACATTTCAGACCAATGATCCATGCTCTTATCATCACAATGCTCCATTACCACTGTCATCACAATGCTCCATGATCCCTGCCATCACAATGTTCCACAGTCTTGTCATCACAAGGCTCCATGACACTTGTCATCACAATGCTCCAAGACCCCTGTAATCACAATGCTCCATGCCGTTTTCATCACAGAGCTCCATGACGCATGTCATCAGAAGGCTCCATGGCCTTCTCATCACATTGCTCGAAGCCCCTATCATCACAATGCTCCATAACCTTTGTTATCAAAATCCTCCATGACACTTGGCATCACAATGCTCCATTCATTGTCATCACAATGGAGCATGACATATTTCATCACAATGCTCCCTGACACCTGTCTTCACAATACTCCACGCACTTGTCATCACAATACTCTATGCCCTTGTCATCCCAAAGCTCCATGACCACTGTCATCACAGTGTTCCGTGACTCCAGTCATCACAATGCTTCATGACTTTTGTCAACACAACGGTCCATGCCCTCGTCATCACAAGGCTCTGTGACATTTGTCACCACAATGCTCCATGAACTTTTCATCACAAAGCTCCTTGACCCATGTCATCACAATGCTCCATTCCTTTGTCAGCACATTGCCCCATGATCCCTGCCATCACAATGTTCCACAGTTTTGTCCTCACAAGGCTCCATAACACTTGTCATCACAACGCCCCATGATGCTCCTCATCACAATTATCCATGGTCTTCTCATCACAATGCTCCATGACATTTGTCATCACCATGTTCCATAACCCCTCTAATCACAATGCTCTCTGACAATTGTCATTGCAGTGTACCATGACCCTTGTCATCACAATGCTCCATGCCTTTGTCAGAAATCTTCTACATGACCTTGTCATCACAATGCTCCATGCGCTTGTCATCACAATCCTCCATGAACCTTGGGATCACTTTGCTTCATGCCCTTGTCATCACAATGCTCCATGCTCCTTGAAATCAAAATGATCCTTGAACTCTGTCATCACAATGATCCAAACACTTGTGATCACAATGTTCCATAACACTTGTCATCACAATGCTCCATGATACCTGTCATCACAATAATCCATGCCCTTGTCATCACAATGCTCCATGACCTTTGTCATCACAATGCACAATACACTTGTCATCACAATGCTCCCTGGCACTTGCCATCAATATGCACTTGAACCATGTCATGACAATGCTCCATGCCTTTTTCATCACAATGATCCATGCCCTTTTCATCACAATGCTCCAAGACTCCTGTAATCACAATGCTCCATGCCTTTTTCAGCAAAATGCTACAAGACCTTGTCAGCACAAAGCTCCATGCGCTTGTCATCACAATCCTCCATGAACCTTGGGATCACATTGCTTCATGATCTTGGCATCACAATGCTCCATGCTCCTTGAAATCAAAATGATCCATGACAACTTTCCTCAAAATGATCCATCCCCTTGTCATCCCAAAGCTCCATGAACCCTGTAAACAAAATGCTCCATGACGCTGGTCATAACATTGCTGCATGGCCCTTGTCAGCACAATGCTCCATGCCTTGTCAGCAAAATGCTACATGACCTTGTCATCACAATTCTCGATGTGCTTGTCATCACAATCCTCCCTGAAACTTGGGATCACATTGCTTGATGCCCTTGTCATCACAATGTTCCATGCTCCCTGAAATCCAAGTGTTCCATGACTTCTGTCATCAAAATGCTCCAAACGCTTTTGATCAAAATGTTCCATAACACTTGTCATCACAATGCTCCATGATGACTTTCATCACAATGCTCCATGACCTTTGTCATCACAATGTTCATTACACTTTTGATCACAATGCTCCCTGACACTTGTCGCAGAATGCTCCATGAAACCTGTCATGAAAAGGCTCCATGCCCCTTTCATCACAATGATCCATACCATTGTCATCACAATACTCCACAAGATTGGCATCACAATGCTCCATGACCCTTGTCATCACAATGTTCCATGTCCCCTGTCATAACAATGCTCCATGAACCCTGTCATCACAATGCTCCTTGCCCATTGTCATTACAGTTCTCCATCATTCTCATCATCACAATTATCCATGGCCTTCTCATCACAATGCTCCACGGTCTTGCCATCACAATGCACCATGCCCTGAGCAGCACAATGCTCCATGTCCATTGTCATCACAGTTCTCCACGTCCTTGTCATCGCAATGCTCCATGACATTTCTCATCACAATGTTACATGCTCTTGTCATCACAGATCTCCATGCAATTGTCATCGCAATGCTCCATGACCGCTGTCATAGCAAGCTCCATGCGCTTGTCATCACAATGCTTCACAAAAGTGTCATCAAAATTCTCAATGGCCCTTGTCATCACAATGCTCCATGCCCTTGTCATCACAATGCTCCATGACCCCTGTCATCACAATGCTCCATGACCACAGTAATCACAATGTTCCATGACACCTGATTACACAATGATCCTGGACTCTTGTCTTCAAAATACTGCATGACACTTGTCATCAAAAGATCCATGCTCATGTCATCCCAAAGTTCCATGTCCCCTGTAATCACAGTGCTCCATGACGCTTGTCATCACAGTGCTCCATCACTCTTGTCATCACAATGCTCCATGCCTTTGTCAGAAAAATGCTACAAGACCTTGTCACCACAAACCTCCATGAGCTTGTCATCACAATCCTCCATGAACCTTGGGATCACACTGCTTCATGTTCTTGGCATCACAATGCTCCATGCTCCTTGAAATCAAAATGATCCATGATCACTTTCATCACAATGCTCTAAATTCTTCTGATCACAATGTTCCATAACACTTGTCATCACAACGCTCCATGATGCCTGTCATCACAATACTCCATGCCCTTGTCATCACAATGTGCCATGACCATTGTAATCACAATGCTCAATACACTTGTCATCACAATGCTCCCTGACATTTGTCGTCAGAATGTTCCTTGAACACTCTCATAAAAAGACTCCATGCCTTTTTCATCACAATGCTCCATCCAAATGTCATCACAATACTCCACAAGCTTGTCATCACAATGCTCCATGACACTTTTCATCACAATGCTCCATGACCCCTGTCATCACAATGCTCCATGACACCAGTAATCACAATGCTCCATGGCTCTGGTAATTAGAGTGCTCCATGACACTCGTCATCAACATAATCCATGGACTTCTCATCACTATGCTCCACGGTCTTGCCATCACAATGATCCATTCCCTGATCATCACAATGCTCCAAGTCCCTTGTCATCACATTTCTCCACGTCCTCCTCATAACAATGCTACATGACATTTCTCATCACAATGTTACATGCTCTTGTCATCACAATTCTCCATGCACTTGTCATCGCAATGTTCCTTGACCCCTGTCATAGGAAGTTCCATGCCCTTCTCATCACGCTGCACCACGCCCTTGTCATCAAAATGCTCCATGACCTTTGTCATCACAAAGCTCCTTGATCCTTCGAATCACAATGCTCCATGCTATTGTCATCACAATGCTCCATGAACCCTCTCATCACATTGCTCAATGCCATTGTCATCACAATGCTCCATGACTCTTGTCAACATGCTCGATTCCCTTCTCATCACAATTCTCCATGCCCTTGTCATCACCATCCTCCCTGAATCATGTATCACAGTGATCCCTGCCCTTGTCATCACAATGCTCCATGCCCACTCTCATCAAAATAATCCCTGAAACATTTCAGACCAATGATCCATGCCCTTGTCATCACAAGGCTCCATGACCCTTGTCAACACAATGTTCCAAGACCCTTGTAATCACAATGCGCCATGCACTTGTCATCACAATGCTCCACAACTTTGTCATCGCAGTGCTCCATAAATCTCGTCATCACAATTCTCCATGCACTTCTCATCAAAATGCTCTCTCACCACTGATATCACAATGTTCCATCACTAGTCATCACAATACACCCTCACCTCTGTCATCACAATGTTCCATTACCCCTGTCATCACAATGCTCCATGACCTTGTCATCACAATGATCCATGCCCACTCTCATCACAATAATCCATGCAACTTCTCAGGCCAATGGTTCATGGCCTTGTCCTCACAATGCTCCATTACAACCGTCATAACAATGCTCTTTCACCCCTGCCATCAGAATGTTCCACGGTCTTGTGATCACAAGGCTCCATGACCCCGTCATCACAATTCTCCAAGAGTACTGTAATTACAATGCTCCATGCCCTTGTCATCACAAAGCTCCATGACCCCTGTCATCACAATACTCCATGAACACTTTCAGCCAAATTCTACATGACCTTCTCATCACAATGCTCCATAACACCTGTCATCACAACACTCCATGACCCCTGACAACACAATGATCTGGGACTCTTGTCAGCAAAATGCTCCATGACACTTGTCATACCAATGATCCATGCCCTTCTCATCCCAATGCTCGATGAACCCTGTAATCACAATGCTCCGTGACGCTTGCCATCACAGTTCTCCTTGACCCTTGTCATCACAATGCTCTATGCCTTTGTCAGCAAAATGCAACATGACCTTGTCATCACAATGCTCCATGCGCTTGTCTTCACAATCCTCCATGAACCTTGGGATCACATTGCTTCAGGCCCTTGTCATCACAATGCTCCATTTTTTTGTCAGTACAATGCTCCATGACCCTTGTCATCACAATGCTCCATGCGCTTGTCAGCACAATGTACCTTGACCCATGTCATCACAATGTGCCATGTGCTTGTCATCACAATGCTCCACAACCTTTTCATCACAATGCTCCATAAACCTTTTCATCACAATGCTCCATGCACTTCTCATCAAAATGCTCTCTCACCACTGATACCACAATGTTCCATCACTAGTCATCACAATACTCCCTCAACCCTGTCATCACAATGTTCCATGATCCCTGTCATCAGAATGATACATGCCCTTATCATCACAATGCTCCATGACCCCTGACATCACAATGTTCCATGACCCCTGTCATCAAAGGCTCCATGACCCTTTTCATCACAATGTTACATAACCACTGTCATCAACATGTTCCATGACACTTTTCATCAAATTGCTCCATGACCCTGTCATCACAATGCTCCCTGCCATTCTCATCACATTGCACCACGACCTTCTCATCAAAATGCTTCATGATCTTTGTCATCACAAACTCCATGACCCTTGGCATCACAATGCTCCATGCCATTGTCATCACAATGCTCCATGAACCCTCTCATCATATTGCTCCATGCTCTTGTCATCACAAAGCTCCATGACGCTTGTCATCACAGTGCTCGATGACCTGCTCATCACAATGCTCCACGCCCATGTCATTACAATCCTCCGTGACACATGTATCACAGTGTTCCGTGCCCTTGTCATCACAATGTGCCATGCCGACTCTCAGCACAATAATCCATGAAAATTTTCAGAACTATGCTCCATGCCCTTGCCATCACGATGCTCCATTACCCCTGTCATAACAATGCTCCATGACCACTGCCATCACAATTTTCCACGGCCTTGCCATCACAAGGCTCCATGACACTTTTCATCACAATGCTCCAAGACCCTTTAATCACAATGCTCCATGCCCTTGTCATCACAAAGTTCCATGACTAATGTCATCAGAATGCTCCATGGCCTTCTCGTCACAATGCTCCATGCCCTTTTCATCACCATGCTCCATGACCCCTGTAATCAAAATTCTCCATGCCCATTTTCATCAGAATGCTCTATGAGCCTTGTCATCACAAGGCTCCATGGTCTTCTCATCACAATGCTCCAGGACCTTGTCATCACAATGCTCCATTCCCTTGTCATAACTATTCTCCATGACCCCTGTCATCACAATGTTCCATGACCACTGTCATCACAACACTCCATGACCCCTGACAACATAATGATCCGGGACTCTTGTCATCAAAATGCTCCATGACCCTTGTCATCACAATGATCCATCCCCTTGTCATCCCAAAGCTCCATGAACCCTGTAAACAAAATGCTCCATGACGCTGGTCATAACATTGCTCCATGGCCCTTGTCAGCACAATGCTCCATGCCTTTGTCAGCAAAATGCTACATGACCTTGTCATCACAATTCTCGATGTGCTTGTCATCACAATCCTCCCTGAAACTTGGGATCACATTGCTTGATGCCCTTGTCATCACAATGTTCCATGCTCCCTGAAATCCAAGTGTTCCATGACTTCTGTCATCAAAATGCTCCAAACGCTTGTGATCGCAATGTTCCATAACACTTGTCATCACAGTGCTCCATGATGACTTTCATCACAATGCTCCATGACCTTTGTCATCACAATGTTCAATACACTTTTCATCACAATGCTCCCTGACACTTGTCGCAGAATGCTCCATGAAACCTGTCATGAAAAGGCTTCATGCCCCTTTCATCACAATGATCCATGCCATTGTCATCACAATACTCCACAAGATTGGCATCACAATGCTCCATGACCCTTGTCATCACAATGCTCCATGTCCCCTGTCATAACAATGCTCCATGAACCCTGTCATCACAATGCTCCTTGCCCATTGTCATTACAGTTCTCCATCATTCTCATCATCACAATTATCCATGGCCTTCTCATCACAATGCTCCACGGTCTTGCCATCACAATGCACCATGCCCTGATCAGCACAATGCTCCATGTCCATTGTCATCACAATTCTCCACGTCCTTGTCATCACAATGCTCCATGACATTTCTCATCACAATGTTACATGCTCTTGTCATCACAATTCTCCATGCAATTGTCATTGCAATGCTCCATGACCGCTGTCATAGCAAGCTCCATGCGCTTGTCATCACAATGCTTCACAAAAGTGTCATCAAAATTCTCAATGGCCCTTGTCATCACAATGCTCCATGCCCTTGTCATCACAATGGTCCATGACCCTTGTCATCACAATGCTCCAAGCCCTTGAAATCACAATACTCCATTAAGTTTGTCATCACAATCCTACATGACACTTGGCATCACATTGCCACATGACATTGTCCTCACAATGGACCATGACATGTGTCATCACAATGCTCCCTGACACCTGTCTTCACAATACTCCATGATCTTGTCATCACAATGTACCATGCCCTTGTCATCACAATGCACCATGCCCACTGTCATCACAATACTCCATGAAACTTGTCAGACCTATGATCCATGCTCTTGTCATCACAATGCTCCATGACCCCTGTCATCACAATGTTCCATGGCCTTGTCATCACAAGGCTCCATGACCGTTGTATTCACCATGCTCCAAGAACCCTGTAATCACAATGCTCCATGCCCTTCTCACTAAGCTCCAAGACGGATGTCATCAGAATGCTCCATGGCCTTCTCATCACAATGCTCCATGCTTTTGTCATCACAATGCACCAAGACCCGTGTAATCACAATGCTCCATGCCCATTTCCTTCTCAATGCTCCATGAACCCTGTCATCACAGTGCACCAAGCCCATCATCATGCTTCATGCTATTGTTATCACAATGAAATCAAAATGCTCCATGACCTCTGTCATCACAATTCTCCAAACTCTTGTGATCACAATGTTCCATAACACTTTTCATCACAACACCCCATGACGCTCGTCATCACAGTTATCCATGGTCTTCTCATCACAATGGTCCATGACCTTTGTCATCACAATGTTCAGTACACTTGTCATCACAATGCTCCCTGAAACTTGTCGTCAGTAAGCTTCTTGAACACTGTCATGACAAGGCTTCATTTCTTTTTCATCAAAATGATCCATGACCTTTTTCATCACAATGCTCAGTACACTTGTCATCATAATGCTCGCTGAAAACTTGTCGTCAGTAAGCTTCTGGAACACTGTCATGACAAGGCTTCATGTCTTTTTCATCACAATGATCCATGCCCTTTTGACCTCAATGCTCCAAGGGACCTGTAATCACAATGCTCCATGCATTTGTCATCACAAAGCTCCATGACGCATGTCATCAGAATGCTCCATGGCCTTCTCATCACAATGCTCAATGTCCTTGTCATCACAATGCTCCTAGACCCCTGTAATCAAAATGTTCCATGCACATTTTCATCAGAATGCTCCATGAGACTTTTCTTCACAAGGCTCCATGATTTTCTCATCACTATGCTCCAGGACATTGTCATCACAATGCTCCTTACCCTTGTCATCAAAATGCTCCATGACCACTGTCATCACAATACTCCATGAATACTTTCAACCCAATGCTCCATGATTTTCTCATCACAACGCTCCATGACCCCTAACAAAACAATGATCCGGGACTCTTGTCATCAAAATGCTACATGAAACTTGTCATCATAATGATCCATGCCCTTTTCATTCCAATGCTCCAGGAACATGAGGTTTAAGGCTAGGGCTCAGTGCTTAGTTCAGGATTAGAGGTCAGAGCAACATGGTTGGGGGGCTCCCTCTTTCCCAGGTTTCTCCTTACTCCCACCTCTTCTCTGTGGTCCTAAGTCTACTGGAGTGGGAAAGATGGTACACAGCTGGTCCCCCAGATTCCCTGAGGACAATGGCAATTAGCAGGGTAAGACTGGGGAAGATCTCCCCCCAGGTCTCCATAGGCCTATCACAGAGACAACACATCCCTCATCTGAGAACTACTCCTCTCTTCGACAAGCAGGGCTAAAGGGAAAGTTCTTTGGAAGCAGGTCCAGTTCCCATATCTCACATCTCAGGACTCTAGGGCTTCCCCCTCCTGGCCCAGCCAGTACTGTCCCTCTCCCCCATTATTTTCCTGTGCCCCAAACTGAGTCAGAGAATTATCGATAGCATGAGGGGAACCCGGCTTAGAACACCCCCTTCTGCCATGCCTTCCCTATCCTGGGAATTGAAAGGGGATTTCTGAGGAGAGGGGCTGGTGAGCTCCCAGGGACACAAGGAAACTAGAGATGAGGGAGGGGAGCAAGTGTTTCCCCCACCTGATGAGAAGGACCCAAGAGACAGAGACCAGAGGAGGAGACCTCTCAGGAGACACCAATCGTAGAGTGCTGTCCCTTTAACTTAATTCTGTGGTGCCCTCCCCGGAGCTGGGGCCAGTCCCTAACTGAAAGCAGACGCACTAGGAGTCCCTGACCCTTCATCACTTCAGTTGCTAGTCGATTTCAGCCCAACTCGGTAACAAGACAGAAAGGAAAGGTAGGGATCAGTGACCCTTGGGTTCTCCTACGGAGGTTACACTTCGGGGGGCTGATGCCAAGTATCTATGTACCCTTTTATTTTTACCTTTTGGCTGTGCCGCGTGGCATGCGGTATCTTAATTGCCAGCCAGGGATAGAATGCATACCCCCTGCAGTGGGAGCATGGAGTCTTATCCATTGGACCATCAGGGAAGTCCCTGATGCCCAGTATCTTTCAACACAGGATCCAACTGAAGGAGCCAGAAGCTGGGGTGTTAACTGTAGGAAAGACCTCCAACAGTTCTCAGTCATTCCCCTATGGCAGGCCAAGGGTGGCAGCTTCTAGGAATCTTTCCCTCCTCTCACAGCCTACTTCCTACAACTATGGGCTTGAAATAGTTTCGATCCACTCCCAGGAGGAGAAGATGCTTCAGGCACCAGGCAAAGTCCTGTCCAGGAGGAAGGTGGCAGCAGAGTGCTGGGATTGTGACGATTTATGGACGTGGGGACAAGGCTGGGAGGAAGATAAAGCCAGGATTATTTAGCTCCCTCCATACAGGCCACTCACAGAGACGAGTGTGTGTGTGGTGGGGCGGGGGGCTTAGGTGGTGGAAGGCAATCACTGGTAGTAAGTGGGGGCCTGATTCTGATGAGGGGCCCTTAGGAATAATGGGAGCCTGGACACGGATGGACCCCTTATCAGGGAGAGAGGCCCTGTCGATATGGAAACAGCCGGCATGGAAAATGGCTCCCAGCCCGAATCGCAGCAGTGGCGGCAGAATCAGGAGGGCAGGACGGTGGCTTCGGTTTAAATCTTTAACTCACCAGCTGGCTAGGCAGCGGCAGCAGGGGTGCGGTGGGGGATGTTGCGACCGGAGCCCTGGAAAGCAGTGCCCAGTCCGCTTGACAAACAGCTCCTCAGGCCCCGCAGAAACTCCAGCTTCTGCTCCCGAGGGTGCGCTGAGCTGTGTGGGGACCCGACACAGGCATGAGGCGGGCGGGGGCTCCAGGCTTCCCCGCGACCGGTTCTCCCGGACTGAGCCTCGTCCATGACATGGGCGGGTGCGCGGTATCCCAAGCCGTTCGCCTCCGCTCCCTCCACCACATGCACAGGCAGGGGAAAATGTAGAAACAACCCCAGCCGATCCTGGAAAGAGAAGGCAGAGCAGGGCGGGGTGGGGCGGGGCTGAACCCACTGACTCCGCCCCTTGGACGCTTCTACCCTCTCCTGGAAGGCTCCGCCGTTTTAGAGGCGGTTAGAGGCGGTTTACAGGCGGTTTACAGGCGGTCTTTAGAGGCTCCGCCCTTTTAGAGCCGGTTAGAGGCGGTTAGAGGCGGTTTACAGGCGCTTTACTGGCGGTTTTTAGAGGCGGTTCCTCCAGTCCACGCCCCCTAAGAGGCCCCTCCCCTCCCGCATCTCCCGCCCCTTCCCCACCAACCGGGAGCGGCTAGGTTCCTCCTCCGCAGAACCCCGCCTCCACTCACGCCTCCTCCTCCTCCTCCTCAGCTTCCTGCATCACCTGGTATCTCCTCAATCCCGACATGTCCTGGGTTCCCAACGTCTCCTGGTGAGCGGCATGATTGGATCAAGGATTCCCCAAATCCTTGGGAGGATGCCCTTCTCTGTCATTCTCTGGACCAGTCTGAATTGTCCTCAGATAATATGAGACAGGTGCCCCCGGGAAGACTCAGGTGCCACATTTGGACAGGGTTGGATTGAAGATTTGGGAGGCACTAGGCGTTAAGGGATTGGGTGGTAGGGCCCCTCTGGGGCATGGGGCATTTAGGAGGTTAGAGCCAAAGGCCTTCGAGTTCATGGGGCTGGGATATTTGGGGACCCGCGTGAGGATTTTGGGGGATTGTGGTCACCGGGATGCGGGTTGAGTGTTCGGCACAGCCTAAATGCCCACCCTCTCTGGCTCCACCCCGGAAACACGCCGGTGCATTAGGTCACAAAGACAGCATCACGCACTAGGGGTGGGGCTTACCTATTACCAGGAAGGGGCGGAGCCAGGGCATTTCTTCAGAGGAGGGGTAGTCCAGAAGGTGGAGCCAGAGCCTATCAATAAAGAGGTGGAGTTAGGGTTTGTTACAAAGAGGCAGGGCACGGACCCTCTTTAATAAGTGTGGAGTCAGATTTCAGAGCGGTACCCTGGGAAGACGGAGACCTCAGCCCCAGGCAGCAAGAAAAGAGCTTTGGGACGCTGTCCATTACTGTTTTGCCAATCCCCTCTCCTCTCCGTCTTCCTGGCTTCTGCTCCGACAATTACCTTTCTTGTCTGCCTCATTCTGTTTGTACGATTCTGGGCAGAGGAGGAATAGGTCTCCAGAGGGGACCCAGTCTAGACAGGCCAGGCTATGGGAGCACTTGTTGGCTCAGTGGCCTTGGCCAAGTCACTTCATGGTTAGAGGGTCACAGCCCTTCCTCTCTGAGCTGAGACCTCCTTTCATGTGATTTCTGTTCCTGCAGTCACTAATCAACAAATATTTATCGAGTGACTACAAGGTGCCGGGTGATGTGCTTGGGCATGAGGATACAGCAGAGAAGACAGGCACAGACTCTTCCCTCAGGGAGCTTGTCATCTGGGTTGGACAGGTCAGGGGAATCCAAAGAGACAATAAGATCACTACAATAGATGAAGCTGACTGGCTGGGGGCCGTGGAGGGTGCTTTGGCAAAGCCAAGAAAGAGCAATTAACCCAGTGTGGGAGGTTGGAAATAGCTGCCCTATTTGGTCTGGGGAGGGGGGAAGGGAGCCTTGTGGCTGGACGGTATGGGAGACAATGACCAGAAATGAGTGAAATAAAAGTCCCCTCAGGCTGAAGTGTGGAGAATGGATTCACCTATCCTCTTCCCACCATTCCACACTCTTTTCCCCTCTCATACCTATCTTCCCCTGCCTGGGCTACAGACAGACAGGTGACAGACAGATCCACGGATGCCAGTGGGAAGCATGGCAGTCTGGGCATGGAGAAGCTGTGATTCCACCGCACTCACCCTCACTTACACTCACACTCACAGTGACACTCCTGCCCTGCTGCAGCTGGGTCAAGTCTGGTGCACGGGAAGAGGAGGCCTGGTCCCCAGGGCTTCAGTAATTCACATCCCTTCACTCAGATGCAGGGCTCTGTCTGTTGTATACTCAACAATTAGGCTTTTGTCCCTGGTCCCTGAGAGGGAGACTCTAAATCTTTGGAATACCTCAAGTAATACGAGTGTCTTTGTTATCTATGAGTCCCTCGGCTCACACCTGAGTTGATGCTAAGAGATGAGGTGACTTGGGCTGAGGCCTGGTCAGCAGAAAGACCAACCATATCACTGCAGAATTGGGGTTTTGAGCCCATCCGTCAGAGGAGATCTAGTCATGTTGCCAACAATTCATTCCTGCCTATGTATGAAATCTCAGTAAAAACTCTGTACACCAAAGCTCATGGAACTTCCTGGTTGGTGAACATATAGATGTACTGGGAGGGTGACGTGCCCTTCGTGTCTCCATGGGGAGAGAGCATGGGAGCTCTGCACTGAGACCCTCCTTGTGTGTCTTTTCATTTGGATGTTCCTGATATATGTACTTTATAAAAAACTAGTTGTCAGGAGAGCACTTCCGAGTTGTGTGAGTCATTCTAGTGAACCATTGGACCTGAGGGGGGTTTGAAGACCTCTGGAATTGTAGCTAGTTAGGCAGAAATGCAGGTGTCCTGGGGACCCAACTTGTGACTGGCAGCTCAAGTGGAGGCAGGCTTGTTGGGACTGTGCCCTTAAACCTGTGGAGTCGAACACTGGTTCTGGGTAGTTAGTGTCTGCATTGAATTGCAGTACATGAGTTGGCAGCAGAATACCTTTCCACTGAGTGCACTCCCCACTGTCTCCATCTATCTGGAACCTTTTCTCCCTTTCATAACTCCTTAGTAGCCTCCCTGTCCCCATTTCCCACTCTTTGTCTTTAGCTCTGAGAACCTCAGCACTCAACATTTTGGACAAGGGAAGTGGGTTGCATTGTCCCTGTTAGGGGAAGGTTTGCAGTGTCGTCCCCTTGAAGGCATTTGAACATGAGATTTAAGGCTAGGGGTCAGAGCTTGGTTCAGGATTAGAGGTCAGAGCAATATGGTTGGGGGGATCCCTCTTTCCCAGGTTTCTCCCTACTCCCACCTCTTCTCTGTGGTCCTAAGACTACTGGAGTGGGAAAGATGGGACCCAGCTGGTCCCCCAGATTCCCTGAGGACAATGGCAAGTAGCAGGTTAAGACTGGGGAAGATCTCCTCCCAGGTCTCCATAGGCCTATCACAGTGACTACACATCCCTCATCTGAGACCTACTCCTCTCTTCGACATGCAGGGCTAAAGGGAAAGTTCTTTGGAAGCAGGTCCAGTTCCCATATCTCACATCTCAGGACTCTAGGGCTTCCCCCTCCTGGCCCAGCCAGTACTGTCCCGCTCCCACATTATTTTCCTGTGCCCCAAACTGAGTCAGAGAATTATCGATAGCATGAGGGGAACCCGGCTTAGAACACCCCCTTCTGCCATGCCTTCCCTATCCTGGGAATTGAAAGGGGATTTCTGAGGAGAGGGGATGGTGAGCTCCCAGGGACACAAGGAAACTAGAGATGAGGGAGGGGAGCAAGTGTTTCCCCCACCTGATGAGAGGGACCCAAGAGACAGAGACCAGAGGAGGAGACCTCTCAGGAGACACCAATCGTAGAGTGCTGTCCCTTTAACTTAATTCTGTGGTGCCCTCCCCGGTGCTGGGGCCAGTCCCTAACTGAAAGCAGACCCACTAGGAGTCCCTGACCCTTCATCACTTCAGTTGCTAGTCGATTTCAGCCCAACTCGGTGAGAAGACAGAAAGGAAAGGTAGGGAGCAGTGGCCCTTGGGTTCTCCTAGGGAGGTTACACTTCGGGGGGCTGATGCCAAGTATCTATGTACCCTTTTATTTTTACCATTTGGCTGTGCCACGCGGTATGCGGTATGTTAATTCCCCAGCCAGGGATAGAACGCATACCCACTGCAGTGGGAGAATGGAGTCTTATCCACTGGACCATCAGGGAAGTCCCCGATGCCCAGTATCTTTCAACTCGGGATCCAACTGAAGGAGCCAGAAGCTGGGGTGTTAACTGTAGGAAAGACCTCCAACAGTTCTCAGTCATTCCCCTATGGCAGGCCAAGGGTGGCAGCTTCTAGGAATGTTTCCCTCCTCTCACAGGCTACTTCCTACAACTAGGGGCTTGAAATATTTTCAATCCACTCCCAGGAGGAGAAGATGCTTCAGGCACCAGGCAAAGTCCTGTCTAGGAGGAAGGTGGCAGCAGAGTGCTGGGATTGTGAGGATTTATGGATGTGGGGACAAGGCTGGGAGGAAGATAAAGCCAGGATTATTTAGCTCCCTCCATACAGGTCACTCACAGAGACAAGTGTGTGTGTGGTGGGGCGGGGGGCTTAGGTGGTGGAAGGCAATCACTGGTCGTAAGGGGAGGCCTGACTCTGATGAGGGGCCCTAAGGAATAATGGGAGCCTGGACACGGATGGACCCCTTATCAGGGAGAGAGGCCCTGTCGATATGGAAACAGCCGGCATGGAGAATGGCTCCCAGCCCGAATCGCAGCAGCGGCGGCAGAATGAGGCGGGCAGGACGGTGGCTTCGGTTTAAATCTTTAACTCACCAGCTGGCTAGGCAGCGGCAGCAGAGGTGCGGTGGGGGATGTTGCGACCGGAGCCCTGGAGAGCAGTGCCCAGTCCGCTTGACAAACAGCTCATCAGGCCCCGCAGAAGCTCCAGCTTCTGCTCCCGAGGGTGCGCTGAGCTGTGTGGGGACCCCACACAGGCATGAGGCGGGGCGGGGGCTCCCGGCTTCCCCGCGACCGGTTCTCCCGGACTGAGCCTCGTCCATGCCCTGGGCGGGTGCGCGGTATCCCAATCCCTTCGCCTCCGCTCCCTCCACCACATGTGCAGCCAGGGGAAAAAGTAGAAACAGCCCCAGCCGATCCTGGAAAGAGAAGGCAGAGCAGGGCGTGGTGGGGCGGGGCGGGGCGGGGCTGACCCCACTGACTGCGCCCCTTGGACGCTTCTACCCTCTCGTGGAAGGCTCCGCCCTTTTAGAGGCGGTTAAATGCGGTTTACAGGCGGTTTACTGGCGGTCTTTAGAGGCTCCGCCCTTTTAGAGGCGGTTAGAGGCGGTTAGAGGCGCTTTACAGGCGGTTTTTAGAGGCGGTTCCTCCAGTCCACGCCCCCTAAGAGGCCCCTCCCCTCCCGCTTCTCCCTCCCCTTCCCCACCAACCGAGAGCGGCTAGGTTCCTCCTCCACAGTACCCCGCCTCCACTCACGCCTCCTCCTCCTCCTCCTCAGCTTCCTGCATCACCTGGTATCTCCTCAATCCCGACATGTCCTGGGTTCCCAACGTCTCCTGGTGAGCGGCATGATTGGATCAAGGATTCCCCAAATCCGTGGGAGGATGCCCTTCTCTGTCATTCTCCGGACCAGTCTGAATTGTTCTCAGATAATATGAGACAGGTGCCCCCGGGAAGACTCAGTTGCCACATTGGGACAGGGTTGGATTGAAGATTTGGGAGGCACTAGTCGTTAAGAGATTGGGTGGTAAGGCCCCTCGGGGTCATGGGGCGTTTAGGAGGTTAGAGCCAAAGGCCTTCGATGTCATGGGGCTGCGATATTTGGGGTCCCGCGTGAGGATTTTCGGGGATTGTGGTCACCCGGATGGGGGTTGAGGGTTCGGCACAGCCTAAATGCCCACACTCACTTGCTCCACCCTGGAAACACGCCGGTGCATTAGGTCACAAAGACAGCATCACGCACTAGGGGTGGGGCTTACCTATTACCAGGAAGGGGCAGAGCCAGGGCATTTCTTCAGAGGAGGGGTAGTCCAGAAGGTGGAGCCAGAGCCTATCAATAAAGAGGTGGAGTTAGGGTTTGTTACAAAGGGGCAGGGCAAGGACCCTCTTTTATAAGGGTGGAGTCAGATTTCAGAGCTGCACCCTGCGAAGCGGAGACCTCAGCCCCAGGCAGCAAGAAAAGAGCTTTGGGACCCTGTCCAGTACTGTTTTGCCAATCCCCTCTCCTCTCTGTCTTCCTGGCTTCTGCTCCGACAATTACCTTTCTTGTCTGCCCCATTCTGTTTGTGCGACTCTGGGCAGAGGAGGAATAGGGCTCCAGAGAGGGCCCAGTCTAGACAGGCCAGGCTATGGGAACACTTGTTGGCTGAGTGGCCTTGGCCAAGTCACTTCATGGTTAGAGTGTCACAGCCCTTCCTCTCTGAGCTGAGACCTCCTTTCATGTGATTTCTGTTCCTGCAGTCACTAATCAACAAATATTTATCGAGTGACTACTAGGTGCCGGGTGATGTGCTTGGGCATGAGGATACAGCAGGGAAGACAGGCACAGACTCTTCCCTCAGGGAGCTTGTCATCTGGGTTGGACAGGGAAGGGGAATCCAAAGAGACAATAAGATCACTACAATAGACGAAGCTGACTGGCTGGGGGCCGTGGAGGGTGCTTTGGCAAAGCCAAGAAAGAGCAATTAACCCAGTGTGGGAGGTTGGAAATAGCTGCCCTATTTGGTCTGGGGAGGGGGGAAGGGAGCCTTGTGGCTGGACGGTATGGGAGAGAATGACCAGAAATGAGTGAAATAAAAGTCCCCTCAGGCTGAAGTGTGGAGAATGGATTCACCTATCCTCTTCCCACCATTCCACACTCTTTTCCCCTCTCATACCTATCTTCCCCTGCCTGGGCTACAGACAGACAGGTGACAGACAGATCCACGGATGCCAGTGGGAAGCATTGCAGTCTGGGCATGGAGAAGCTGTGCTTCCACCGCACTCACCCTCACTTACACTCACACTCACAGTGACACTCCTGCCCTGCTGCAGCTGGGTCAAGTCTGGTGCACGGGAAGAGGAGGCCTGGTCCCCAGGGCTTCAGTAATTCACATCCCTTCACTCAGATGCAGGGCTCTGTCTGTTGTATACTCAACAATTTGGCTTTTGTCCGTGGTCCCTGAGAGGGAGACTCTAAATCTTTGGAATACCTCAAGTAATACGAGTGTCTTTGTTATCTATGAGTCCCTCGGCTCACACCTGAGTTGATGCTAAGAGATGAGGTGACTTGGGCTGAGGCCTGGTCAGCAGAAAGACCAACCATATCACTGCAGAATTGGGGTTTTGAGCCAATCCGTCAGAGGAGATCGAGTCATGTTGCCAACAATTCATTCCTGCCTATGTATGAAATCTCAGTCAAAACTCTGTATACCAAAGCTCATGGAACTTCCTGGTTGGTGAACATATGGATGTACTGGGAGGGTGACGTGCCCTTTGTGTCTCCATGGGGAGAGAGCATGGGAGCTCTGCACTGAGACCCTCCTTGTGTGTCTTTTCATTTGGATGTTCCTGATATATGTACTTTATAAAAAACTAGTTGTCAGGAGAGCACTTCCGAGTTGTGTGAGTCATTCTAGTGAACCATTGGACCTGAGGGGGGTTTGAAGACTTCTGGACTTGTAGCTAGTTAGGCAGAAATGCAGGTGTCCTGGGGACCCCACTTGTGACTTGCAGCTCAAGTGGAGGCAGGCTTGTTGGGACTGTGCCCTTAAACCTGTGGAGTCGAACACTAGCTCTGGGTAGTTAGTGTCTGCATTGAATTGCAGTACATGAGTTGGCAGCAGAATACCTTTCCACTGAGTGCACTCCCCACTGTCTCCATCTATCTGGAACCTTTTCTCCCTTTCATAACTCCTTAGTAGCGTCCCTGTCCCCATTTCCCACTCTTTGTCTTTAGCTCTGAGAACCTCAGCACTCAACATTTTGGACAAGGGAAGTGGGTTGCATTGTCCCTGTTAGGGGAAGGTTTGCAGTGTCGTCCCCTTGAAGGCACTTGAACATGAGTTTTAAGGCTAGGGGTCAGAGATTGGTTCAGGATTAGAGGTCAGAGCAATATGGTTGGGGGGCTCCCTCTTTCCCAGGTTTCTCCTTACTCCCACCTCTTCTCTGTGGTCCTAAGACTACTGGAGTGGGAAAGTTGGGACCCAGCTGGTCCCCCAGATTACCTGAGGACAATGGCAAGAAGCAGGGTAGACTGGGGAAGATCTCCTCCCAGGTCTCAATAGGCCTATCACAATGACTACATTTTCCTCATCTGAGACCTACTCCTCTGTTCGACAAGCAGGGCTAAATGGAAATTTCTTTGGAAGCAGGTCCAGTTCCCATATCTCACATCTCAGGACTCTAGGGCTTCCCCCTCCTGGCCCAGCCAGTACTGTCCCTCTCCCCCATTGTTTTCCTGTGCCCCAAAGTGAGTCAGAGAATTATCGATAGCATGAGGGGAACCCGGCTTAGAACACCCCCTTCGGCCATGCCTTCCCTATCCTGGGAATTGAAAGGGGATTTCTGAGGAGAGGGGATGGTGAGCTCCCAGGGACACAAGGAAACTAGAGATGCTGGAGGGTAGCAAGTGTTTCCCCCTCCTGATGAGAGGGAGCCAAGAGACAGAGACCAGAGGAGGAGACCTCTCAGGCGATACCAATCGTAGAGTGCTGTCCCTTTAACTTAATTCTGTGGTGCCCTCCCCGCAGCTGGGGCCAGTCCCTAACTGAAAGCAGACCCACTAGGAGTCCCTGACCCTTCATCACTTCAGTTGCTAGTCGATTTCTGCCCAACTCGGTGACAAGACAGAAAGGAACGGTAGGGAGCAGTGGCCCTTGGGTTCTCCTAGGGAGGTTACACTTCGGGGGGCTGATGCCAAGTATCTATGTACCCTTTTATTTTTATCTTTTGTCTGTGTCGCACGGCACGCGGTTTGTTAATTCCCCAGCCAGGGATAGAACTTATACCCTTTGCAGTGGGAGCATGGAGTCTTATCCACTGGACCATCAGGGAAGTCCCTGATGCCCAGTATCTTTCAACTTGGGATCCAACTGAAGGAGCCAGAAGCTGGGGTGTTAACTGTAGGAAAGACCTCCAACAGTTCTCAGTCATTCCCCTATGGCAGGCCAAGGGTGGCAGCTTCTAGGAATCTTTCCCTCCTCTCACAGCCTACTTCCTACAACTATGGGCTTGAAATAGTTTCGATCCACTCCCAGGAGGAGAAGATGCTTCAGTCACCAGGCAAAGCCCTGTCTAGGAGGAAGGTGGCAGCAGAGTGCTGGGATTGTGAGGATTTATGGATGTGGGGACAAGGCTGGGAGGAAGATAAAGCCAGGATTATTTAGCTCCCTCCATACAGGCCTCATACAGAGACGAGTGTGTATGTGGTGGGGCGGGGGGCTTAGGTGGTGGAAGGCAATCACTGGTCGTAAGGGGAGGCCTGACTCTGATGAGGGGCCCTTAGGAATAATGGGAGCCTGGACACGGATGGACCCCTTATCAGGGAGAGAGGCCCTGTCGATATGGAAACAGTCGGCATGGAGAATGGCTCCCAGCCCGTATGGCAGCAGCGGCGGCAGAATCAGGAGGGCAGGACGGTTGCTTCGGTTTAAATCTTTAACTCACCAGCTGGCTAGGCAGCGGCAGCAGGGGTGCGGTGGGGGATGTTGCGACCGGAGCCCTGGAGAGCAGTGCCCAGTCCGCTTGACAAACAGCTCATCAGGCCCAGCAGAAGCTCCAGCTTCTGCTCCCGAGGGTGCGCTGAGCTGTGTGCGGACCCGACACAGGCATGAGGCGGGGCGGGGGCTCCCGGCTTCCCCGCGACCGGTTCTCCCGGACTGAGCCTCGTCCATGCCCTGGGCGGGTGCGCGGTATCCCAAGCCCTTCGCCTCCGCTCCCTCCACCACATGTGCAGCCAGGGGAAAAAGTAGAAACAGCCCCAGCCTATCCTGGAAAGAGAAGGCAGAGCAGGGCGGGGTGGGGCGGGGCTGACCCCACTGACTCCGCCCCTTGGACCCTTCTACCCTCTCGTGGAAGGCTCCGCCCTTTTAGAGGCGGTTAGAGGCGGTTTACAGGCGGTTTACAGGCGGTCTTCAGAGGCTCCGCCATTTTAGAGGCGGTTAGAGGCGGTTAGAGGCGCTTTACAGGCGGTTTTTATAGGCGGTTCCTCCAGTCCACGCCCCATAAGATGCCCCTCCCCTCCCGCTTCTCCCTGCCCTTCCCCACCAACCGAGAGCGGCTAGGTTCCTCCTCCACAGAACCCCGCCTCCACTCACGCCTCCTCCTCCTCCTCCTCCTCAGCTTCCTGCATCACCTGGTATCTCCTGAATCCCGACATGTCCTGGGTTCCCAACGTCTCCTGGTGAGCGGCATGATTGGATCAAGGATTCCCCAAATCCTTGGGAGGATGCCCTTCTCTGTCATTCTCTGGACCAGTCTGAATTGTCCTCAGATAATATGAGACAGGTGCCCCCGGGAAGACTCAGTTGCCACATTGGGACAGGGTTGGATTGAAGATTTGGGAGGCACTAGGCGTTAAGGGATTGGGTGGTAGGGGCCCTCTGGGGCATGGGGCATTTAGGAGGTTAGAGCCAAAGGCCTTCGAGGTCATGGGGCTGGGATATTTGGGGTCCCGCATGAGGATTTTGGGGGATTGTGGTCACCCGGATGGGGGTTGAGTGTTCGGCACAACCTAAATGCCCACCCTCTCTGGCTCCACCCTGGAAACACGCCGGTGCTTTAGGTCACAAAGACAGCATCACGCACTAGGGGTGGGGCTTACCTATTACCAGGAAGGGGCGGAGCCAGGGCATTTCTTCAGAGGAGGGGTAGTCCAGAAGGTGGAGCCAGAGCCTATCAATAAATAGGTGGAGTTAGGGTTTGTTACAAAGAGGAAGGGCACGGACACTCTTTTATAAGGGTGGAGTCAGTTTTCAGAGCTGCACCCTGGGAAGACGGAGACCTCAGCCCCAGGCAGCAAGAAAAGAGCTTTGGGACGCTGTGCAGTACTCTTTTGCCTATCTTCTCTCCTCTCCGTCTTCCTGGCTTCTGCTCCGACAATTACATTTCTTGTCTGCCCCATTCTGTTTGTACGATTCTGGGCAGAGGAGGAATAGGGCCCCAGAAGGGGCCCAGTCTAGGCAGGCCAGGCTATGGGAACACTTGTTGGCTGAGTGGCCTTGGCCAAGTCACTTCATGGTTAGAGGGTCACAGCCCTTCCTCTCTGAGCTGAGACCTCCTTTCATGTGATTTCTGTTCCTGCAGTCACTAATCAACAAATATTTATCGAGTGACTACTAGGTGCTGGGTGATGTGCTTGGGCATGAGGATACAGCAGAAAAGACAGGCACAGACTCTTCCCTCAGGGAGCTTGTCATCTGGGTTGGGCAGGGCAGGGGAATCCAAAGAGACAATAAGATCACTACAATAGACGAAGCTGACTGGCTGGGGGCCGTGGAGGGTGCTTTGGCAAAGCCAAGAAAGAGCAATTAACCCAGTGTGGGAGGTTGGAAATAGCTGCCCTATTTGGTCTGGGGAGGGGGGAAGGGAGCCTTGTGGCTGGACTGTATGGGAGAGAATGACCAGAAATGAGTGAAATAAAAGTCCCCTCAGGCTGAAGTGTGGAGAATGGATTCACCTATCCTCTTCCCACCATTCCACACTCTTTTCCCCTCTCATACCTATCTTCCCCTGCCTGGGCTACAGACAGACAGGTGACAGACAGATCCACGGATGCCAGTGGGAAGCATGGCAGTCTGGGCACGGAGAAGCTGTGCTTCCACCGCACTCACCCTCACTTACACTCACACTCACAGTGACACTCCTGCCCTGCTGCAGCTGGGTCAAGTCTGGTGCACGGGAAGAGGAGGCCTGGTCCCCAGGGCTTCAGTAATTCACATCCCTTCACTCAGATGCAGGGCTCTGTCTGTTGTATACTCAACAATTTGGCTTTTGTCCCTGGTCCCTGAGAGGGAGACTCTAAATCTTTGGAATACCTCAAGTAATACGAGTGTCTTTGTTATCTATGAGTCCCTCGGCTCACACCTGAGTTGATGCTAAGAGATGAGGTGACTTGGGCTGAGGCCTGGTCAGCAGAAAGACCAACCATATCACTGCAGAATTGGGGTTTTGAGCCCATCCGTCAGAGGAGATCGAGTCATGTTGCCAACAATTCATTCCTGCCTATGTATGAAATCTCAGTAAAAACTCTGTACACCAAAGCTCATGGAACTTCCTGGTTGGTGAACATATTGATGTACTGGGAGGGTGACGTGCCCTTTGTGTCTCCATGGGGAGAGAGCATGGGAGCTCTGCACTGAGACCCTCCTTGTGTGTCTTTTCATTTGGATGTTCCTGATATATGTACTTTATAAAAAACTAGTTGTCAGGAGAGCACTTCCGAGTTGTGTGAGTCATTCTAGTGAACCATTGGACCTGAGGGGGGTTTGAAGACCTCTGGAATTGTAGCTAGTTAGGCAGAAATGCAGGTGTCCTGGGGACCCAACTTGTGACTGGCAGCTCAAGTGGAGGCAGGCTTGTTGGGACTGTGCCCTTAAACCTGTGGAATCGAACACTGGTTCTGGGTAGTTAGTGTCTGCATTGAATTGCAGTACATGAGTTGGCAGCAGAATACTTTTCCACTGAGTGCACTCCCCACTGTCTCCATCTATCTGGAACCTTTTCTCCCTTTCATAACTCCTTAGTAGCCTCCCTGTCCCCATTTCCCACTCTTTGTCTTTAGCCCTGAGAACCTCAGCACTCAACATTTTGGACAAGGGAAGTGGGTTGCATTGTCCCTGTTAGGGGAAGGTTTGCAGTGTCGTCCCCTTGAAGGCATTTGAACATGAGTTTTAAGGCTGGGGGTCAGAGCTTGGTTCAGGATTAGAGGTCAGAGCAATATGGTTGGGGGGCTCCCTCTTTCCCAGGTTTCTCCCTACTCCCACCTCTTCTCTGTGGTCCTAAGACTACTGGAGTGGGAAAGATGGGACCCAGCTGGTCCCCCAGATTCCCAGAGGACCATGGCAAGTAGCAGGGTAAGACTGGGGAACATCACCTCCCAGGTCACCCTAGGCCTATCACAGTGACTACACATCCCTCATCTGTGACCTACTCCTCTCTTCGACAAGCAGGGCTAAATGGAAAGTTCTTTGGAAGCAGGTCCAGTTCCCATATCTCACATCTCAGGACTCTAGGGCTTCCCCCTCCTGGCCCAGCCAGTACTGTCCCGCTCCCCCATTATTTTCCTGTGCCCCAAACTGAGTCAGAGAATTATCGATAGCATGAGGGGAACACGGCTTAGAACACCCCCTTCTGCCATGCCTTCCCTATCCTGGGAATTGAAAGGGGATTTCTGAGGAGAGGGGCTGGTGAGCTCCCAGGGACACAAGGAAACTAGCGATGAGGGAGGGGAGCAAGTGTTTCCCCCACCTGATGAGAGGGACCCAAGAGACAGAGACCAGAGGAGGAGACCTCTCAGGAGACACCAATTGTAGAGTGCTGTCCCTTTAACTTAATTCTGTGGTGCCCTCCCCGTTGCTGGGGCCAGTCCCTAATGGAAAGCAGACCCACTAGGAGTCCCTGACCCTTCATCACTTCAGTTGCTAGTCGATTTCAGCCCAACTCGGTGAGAAGACAGAAAGGAAAGGTAGGGAGCAGTGGCCCTTGGGTTCTCCTAGGGAGGTTACACTTCGGCGGGCTGATGCCAAGTATCTATGTACCCTTTTATTTTTACCATTTGGCTGTGCTACGCGGTATGCGGTATGTTAATTCCCCAGCCAGGGATAGGACGCATACCCCCTGCAGTGGGAGAATGGAGTCTTATCCACTGGAACATCAGGGAAGTCCCCGGTGCCCAGTATCTTTCAACTCGGGATCCAACTGAAGGAGCCAGAAGCTGGGGTGTTAACTGTAGGAAAGACCTCCAACAGTTCTCAGTCATTCCCCTATGGCAGGCCAAGGGTGGCAGCTTCTAGGAATCTTTCCCTCCTCTCACAGCCTACTTCCTACAACTAGGGGCTTGAAATATTTTCAATCCACTCCCAGGAGGAGAAGATGCTTCAGGCACCAGGCAAAGTCCTGTCTAGGAGGAAGGTGGCAGCAGAGTGCTGGGATTGTGAGGATTTATGGATGTGGGGACAAGGCTGGGAGGAAGATAAAGCCAGGATTATTTAGCTCCCTCCATACAGGCCACTCACAGAGACGAGTGTGTGTGTGGTGGGGCGGGGGGCTTAGGTGGTGGAAGGCAATCACTGGTCGTAAGGGGAGGCCTGACTCTGATGAGGGGCCCTTAGGAATAATGGGAGCCTGGACACGGATGGACCCCTTATCAGGGAGAGAGGCCCTGTCGATATGGAAACAGCCGGCATGGACAATGGCTCCCAGCCCGAATCGCAGCAGCGGCGGCAGAATGAGGCGGGCAGGACGGTGGCTTTGGTTTAAATCTTTAACTCACCAGCTGGCTAGGCAGCGGCAGCAGGGGTGCGGTGGGGGATGTTGCGACCGGAGCCCTGGAGAGCAGTGCCCAGTCCGCTTGACAAACAGCTCATCAGGCCCCGCAGAAGCTCCAGCTTCTGCTCCCGAGGGTGCGCTGAGCTGTGTGGGGACCCGACACAGGCATGAGGCGGGGCGGGGGCTCCCGGCTTCCCCGCGACCGGTTCTCCCGGACTCAGTCTCGTCCATGCCCTGGGCAGGTGCGCGGTATCCCAAGCCCTTCGCCTCCGCTCCCTCCACCACATGTGCAGCCAGGGGAAAAAGTAGAAACAGCCCCAGCCGATCCTGGAAAGAGAAGGCAGAGCAGGGCGGGGTGGGGCAGGGCGGGGCGGGCCTCAGCCCACTGACTCCGCACCTTGGACGCTTCTACCCTCTCGTGGAAGGCTTCGCCCTTTTAGAGGCGGTCAAATGCGGTTTACAGGCGGTTTACTGGCGGTCTTTAGAGGCTCCGCCCTTTTAGAGGCGGTTAGAGGCGGTTAGAGGCGCTTTACAGGCGGTTTTTAGAGGCGGTTCCTCCAGTCCACGCCCCCTAAGAGGCCCCACCCCTCCCGCTTCTCCCGCCCCTTCCCCACCAACCGAGAGCGGCTAGGTTCCTCCTCCACAGAACCCCGCCTCCACTCACGCCTCCTCCTCCTCCTCCTCAGCTTCCTGCATCACCTGGTATCTCCTCAATCCCGACATGTCCTGGGTTCCCAACGTCTCCTGGTGAGCGGCATGATTGGATCAAGGATTCCCCAAATCCTTGGGAGGATGCCCTTCTCTGTCATTCTCTGGACCATTCTGAATTGTTCTCAGATAATATGAGACAGGTGCCCCCGGGAAGACTCAGTTGCCACATTGGGACAGGGTTGGATTGAAGATTTGGGAGGCACTAGTCGTTAAGGGATTGGGTGGTAGGGCCCTTCGGGGTCATGGGGCATTTAGTAGGTTAGAGCCAAAGGCCTTCGAGGTCATGGGGCTGGGATATTTGGGGTCCCGCGTGAGGATTTTCGGGGATTGTGGTCACCCGGATGGGGGTTGAGGGTTCAGCACAGCCTAAATGCCCACCCTCTCTGGCTCCACCCTGGAAACACGCCGGTGCATTAGGTCACAAAGACAGCATCACGCACTAGGGGTGGGGCTTACCTATTACCAGGAAGGGGCGGAGCCAGGGCATTTCTTCAGAGGAGGGGTAGTCCAGAAGGTGGAGCCAGAGCCTATCAATAAAGAGGTGGAGTTAGGGTGTGTTACATAGGGGCAGGACACGGACCCTCTTTTATAAGGGTGGAGTCAGATTTCAGAGCTGCACCCTGGGAAGACGGAGACCTCAGCCCCAGGCAGCAAGAAAAGAGCTTTGGGACGCTGTCCAGTACTGTTTTGCCAATCCCCTCTCCTCTCTGTCTTCCTGGCTTCTGCTCCGACAATTACCTTTCTTGTCTGCCCCATTCTGTTTGTACGATTCTGGGCAGAGGAGGAATAGGGCTCCAGAGAGGGCCCAGTCTAGACAGGCCAGGCTATGGGAACACTTGTTGGCCGAGTGGCCTTGGCCAAGTCACTTCATGGTTAGAGGGTCACAGCCCTTCCTCTCTGAGCTGAGACCTCCTTTCATGTGATTTCTGTTCCTGCAGTCACTAATCAACAAATATTTATCGAGTGACTACTAGGTGCCGGGTGATGTGCTTGGGCATGAGGATACAGCAGAGAAGACAGGCACAGACTCTTCCCTCAGGGTGCTTGTCATCTGGGTTGGACAGGGCAGGGGAATCCAAAGAGACAATAAGATCACTACAATAGACGAAGCTGACTGGCTGGGGGCCGTGGAGGGTGCTTTGGCAAAGCCAAGAAAGAGCAATTAACCCAGTGTGGGAGGTTGGAAATAGCTGCCCTATTTGGTCTGGGGAGGGGGGAAGGGAGCCTTGTGGCTGGACGGTATGGGAGAGAATGACCAGAAATGAGTGAAATAAAAGTCCCCTCAGGCTGAAGTGTGGAGAATGGATTCACCTATCCTCTTCCCACCATTCCACACTCTTTTCCCCTCTCATACCTATCTTCCCCTGCCTGGGCTACAGACAGACAGGTGACAGACAGATCCACGGATGCCAGTGGGAAGCATTGCAGTCTGGGCATGGAGAAGCTGTGCTTCCACCGCACTCACCCTCACTTACACTCACACTCACAGTGACACTCCTGCCCTGCTGCAGCTGGGTCAAGTCTGGTGCACGGGAAGAGGAGGCCTGGTCCCCAGGGCTTCAGTAATTCACATCCCTTCACTCAGATGCAGGGCTCTGTCTGTTGTATACTCAACAATTTGGCTTTTGTCCCTGGTCCCTGAGAGGGAGACTCTAAATCTTTGGAATACCTCAAGTAATACGAGTGTCTTTGTTATCTATGAGTCCCTCGGCTCACACCTGAGTTGATGCTAAGAGATGAGGTGACTTGGGCTGAGGCCTGGTCAGCAGAAAGACCAACCATATCACTGCAGAATTGGGGTTTTGAGCCCATCCGTCAGAGGAGATCGAGTCATGTTGCCAACAATTCATTCCTGCCTATGTATGAAATCTCAGTAAAAACTCTGTACACCAAAGCTCATGGAACTTCCTGGTTGGTGAACATATTGATGTACTGGGAGGGTGACGTGCCCTTTGTGTCTCCATGGGGAGAGAGCATGGGAGCTCTGCACTGAGACCCTCCTTGTGTGTCTTTTCATTTGGATGTTCCTGATATATGTACTTTATAAAAAACTAGTTGTCAGGAGAGCACTTCCGAGTTGTGTGAGTCATTCTAGTGAACCATTGGACCTGAGGGGGGTTTGAAGACCTCTGGAATTGTAGCTAGTTAGGCAGAAATGCAGGTGTCCTGGGGACCCAACTTGTGACTGGCAGCTCAAGTGGAGGCAGGCTTGTTGGGACTGTGCCCTTAAACCTGTGGAATCGAACACTGGTTCTGGGTAGTTAGTGTCTGCATTGAATTGCAGTACATGAGTTGGCAGCAGAATACTTTTCCACTGAGTGCACTCCCCACTGTCTCCATCTATCTGGAACCTTTTCTCCCTTTCATAACTCCTTAGTAGCCTCCCTGTCCCCATTTCCCACTCTTTGTCTTTAGCCCTGAGAACCTCAGCACTCAACATTTTGGACAAGGGAAGTGGGTTGCATTGTCCCTGTTAGGGGAAGGTTTGCAGTGTCGTCCCCTTGAAGGCATTTGAACATGAGTTTTAAGGCTGGGGGTCAGAGCTTGGTTCAGGATTAGAGGTCAGAGCAATATGGTTGGGGGGCTCCCTCTTTCCCAGGTTTCTCCCTACTCCCACCTCTTCTCTGTGGTCCTAAGACTACTGGAGTGGGAAAGATGGGACCCAGCTGGTCCCCCAGATTCCCAGAGGACCATGGCAAGTAGCAGGGTAAGACTGGGGAACATCACCTCCCAGGTCACCCTAGGCCTATCACAGTGACTACACATCCCTCATCTGTGACCTACTCCTCTCTTCGACAAGCAGGGCTAAATGGAAAGTTCTTTGGAAGCAGGTCCAGTTCCCATATCTCACATCTCAGGACTCTACGGCTTCCCCCTCCTGGCCCAGCCAGTACTGTCCCGCTCCCCCATTATTTTCCTGTGCCCCAAACTGAGTCAGAGAATTATCGATAGCATGAGGGGAACACGGCTTAGAACACCCCCTTCTGCCATGCCTTCCCTATCCTGGGAATTGAAAGGGGATTTCTGAGGAGAGGGGCTGGTGAGCTCCCAGGGACACAAGGAAACTAGCGATGAGGGAGGGGAGCAAGTGTTTCCCCCACCTGATGAGAGGGACCCAAGAGACAGAGACCAGAGGAGGAGACCTCTCAGGAGACACCAATTGTAGAGTGCTGTCCCTTTAACTTAATTCTGTGGTGCCCTCCCCGTTGCTGGGGCCAGTCCCTAATGGAAAGCAGACCCACTAGGAGTCCCTGACCCTTCATCACTTCAGTTGCTAGTCGATTTCAGCCCAACTCGGTGAGAAGACAGAAAGGAAAGGTAGGGAGCAGTGGCCCTTGGGTTCTCCTAGGGAGGTTACACTTCGGCGGGCTGATGCCAAGTATCTATGTACCCTTTTATTTTTACCATTTGGCTGTGCTACGCGGTATGCGGTATGTTAATTCCCCAGCCAGGGATAGGACGCATACCCCCTGCAGTGGGAGAATGGAGTCTTATCCACTGGAACATCAGGGAAGTCCCCGGTGCCCAGTATCTTTCAACTCGGGATCCAACTGAAGGAGCCAGAAGCTGGGGTGTTAACTGTAGGAAAGACCTCCAACAGTTCTCAGTCATTCCCCTATGGCAGGCCAAGGGTGGCAGCTTCTAGGAATCTTTCCCTCCTCTCACAGCCTACTTCCTACAACTAGGGGCTTGAAATATTTTCAATCCACTCCCAGGAGGAGAAGATGCTTCAGGCACCAGGCAAAGTCCTGTCTAGGAGGAAGGTGGCAGCAGAGTGCTGGGATTGTGAGGATTTATGGATGTGGGGACAAGGCTGGGAGGAAGATAAAGCCAGGATTATTTAGCTCCCTCCATACAGGCCACTCACAGAGACGAGTGTGTGTGTGGTGGGGCGGGGGGCTTAGGTGGTGGAAGGCAATCACTGGTCGTAAGGGGAGGCCTGACTCTGATGAGGGGCCCTTAGGAATAATGGGAGCCTGGACACGGATGGACCCCTTATCAGGGAGAGAGGCCCTGTCGATATGGAAACAGCCGGCATGGACAATGGCTCCCAGCCCGAATCGCAGCAGCGGCGGCAGAATGAGGCGGGCAGGACGGTGGCTTTGGTTTAAATCTTTAACTCACCAGCTGGCTAGGCAGCGGCAGCAGGGGTGCGGTGGGGGATGTTGCGACCGGAGCCCTGGAGAGCAGTGCCCAGTCCGCTTGACAAACAGCTCATCAGGCCCCGCAGAAGCTCCAGCTTCTGCTCCCGAGGGTGCGCTGAGCTGTGTGGGGACCCGACACAGGCATGAGGCGGGGCGGGGGCTCCCGGCTTCCCCGCGACCGGTTCTCCCGGACTCAGCCTCGTCCATGCCCTGGGCAGGTGCGCGGTATCCCAAGCCCTTCGCCTCCGCTCCCTCCACCACATGTGCAGCCAGGGGAAAAAGTAGAAACAGCCCCAGCCGATCCTGGAAAGAGAAGGCAGAGCAGGGCGGGGTGGGGCAGGGCGGGTCGGGCCTCAGCCCACTGACTCCGCACCTTGGACGCTTCTACCCTCTCGTGGAAGGCTTCGCCCTTTTAGAGGCGGTCAAATGCGGTTTACAGGCGGTTTACTGGCGGTCTTTAGAGGCTCCGCCCTTTTAGAGGCGGTTAGAGGCGGTTAGAGGCGCTTTACAGGCGGTTTTTAGAGGCGGTTCCTCCAGTCCACGCCCCCTAAGAGGCCCCACCCCTCCCGCTTCTCCCGCCCCTTCCCCACCAACCGAGAGCGGCTAGGTTCCTCCTCCACAGAACCCCGCCTCCACTCACGCCTCCTCCTCCTCCTCCTCAGCTTCCTGCATCACCTGGTATCTCCTCAATCCCGACATGTCCTGGGTTCCCAACGTCTCCTGGTGAGCGGCATGATTGGATCAAGGATTCCCCAAATCCTTGGGAGGATGCCCTTCTCTGTCATTCTCTGGACCATTCTGAATTGTTCTCAGATAATATGAGACAGGTGCCCCCGGGAAGACTCAGTTGCCACATTGGGACAGGGTTGGATTGAAGATTTGGGAGGCACTAGTCGTTAAGGGATTGGGTGGTAGGGCCCTTCGGGGTCATGGGGCATTTAGTAGGTTAGAGCCAAAGGCCTTCGAGGTCATGGGGCTGGGATATTTGGGGTCCCGCGTGAGGATTTTCGGGGATTGTGGTCACCCGGATGGGGGTTGAGGGTTCAGCACAGCCTAAATGCCCACCCTCTCTGGCTCCACCCTGGAAACACGCCGGTGCATTAGGTCACAAAGACAGCATCACGCACTAGGGGTGGGGCTTACCTATTACCAGGAAGGGGCGGAGCCAGGGCATTTCTTCAGAGGAGGGGTAGTCCAGAAGGTGGAGCCAGAGCCTATCAATAAAGAGGTGGAGTTAGGGTGTGTTACATAGGGGCAGGACACGGACCCTCTTTTATAAGGGTGGAGTCAGATTTCAGAGCTGCACCCTGGGAAGACGGAGACCTCAGCCCCAGGCAGCAAGAAAAGAGCTTTGGGACGCTGTCCAGTACTGTTTTGCCAATCCCCTCTCCTCTCTGTCTTCCTGGCTTCTGCTCCGACAATTACCTTTCTTGTCTGCCCCATTCTGTTTGTACGATTCTGGGCAGAGGAGGAATAGGGCTCCAGAGAGGGCCCAGTCTAGACAGGCCAGGCTATGGGAACACTTGTTGGCCGAGTGGCCTTGGCCAAGTCACTTCATGGTTAGAGGGTCACAGCCCTTCCTCTCTGAGCTGAGACCTCCTTTCATGTGATTTCTGTTCCTGCAGTCACTAATCAACAAATATTTATCGAGTGACTACTAGGTGCCGGGTGATGTGCTTGGGCATGAGGATACAGCAGAGAAGACAGGCACAGACTCTTCCCTCAGGGTGCTTGTCATCTGGGTTGGACAGGGCAGGGGAATCCAAAGAGACAATAAGATCACTACAATAGACGAAGCTGACTGGCTGGGGGCCGTGGAGGGTGCTTTGGAAAAGCCAAGAAAGAGCAATTAACCCAGTGTGGGAGGTTGGAAATAGCTGCCCTATTTGGTCTGGGGAGGGGGGAAGGGAGCCTTGTGGCTGGACGGTATGGGAGAGAATGACCAGAAATGAGTGAAATAAAAGTCCCCTCAGGCTGAAGTGTGGAGAATGGATTCACCTATCCTCTTCCCACCATTCCACACTCTTTTCCCCTCTCATACCTATCTTCCCCTGCCTGGGCTACAGACAGACAGGTGACAGACAGATCCACGGATGCCAGTGGGAAGCATTGCAGTCTGGGCATGGAGAAGCTGTGCTTCCACCGCACTCACCCTCACTTACACTCACACTCACAGTGACACTCCTGCCCTGCTGCAGCTGGGTCAAGTCTGGTGCACGGGAAGAGGAGGCCTGGTCCCCAGGGCTTCAGTAATTCACATCCCTTCACTCAGATGCAGGGCTCTGTCTGTTGTATACTCAACAATTTGGCTTTTGTCCCTGGTCCCTGAGAGGGAGACTCTAAATCTTTGGAATACCTCAAGTAATACGAGTGTCTTTGTTATCTATGAGTCCCTCGGCTCACACCTGAGTTGATGCTAAGAGATGAGGTGACTTGGGCTGAGGCCTGGTCAGCAGAAAGACCAACCATATCACTGCAGAATTGGGGTTTTGAGCCAATCCGTCAGAGGAGATCGAGTCATGTTGCCAACAATTCATTCCTGCCTATGTATGAAATCTCAGTAAAAACTCTGTACACCAAAGCTCATGGAACTTCCTGGTTGGTGAACATATTGATGTACTGGGAGGGTGACGTGCCCTTTGTGTCTCCATGGGGAGCGAGCATCGTAGCTCTGCACTGAGACCCTCCTTGTGTGTCTTTTCATTTGGATGTTCCTGATATATGTACTTTATAAAAAACTAGTTGTCAGGAGAGCACTTCCGAGTTGTGTGAGTCATTCTAGTGAACCATTGGACCTGAGGGGGGTTTGAAGACCTCTGGACTTGTAGCTAGTTAGGCAGAAATGCAGGTGTCCTGGGGACGCCACTTGTGACTGGCTGCTCAAGTGGAGGCATGCTTGTTGGGACTGTGCCCTTAAACCTGTGGAGTCGAACACTGGCTCTGGGTAGTTAGTGTCTGCATTGAATTGCAGTACATGAGTTGGCAGCAGAATACCTTTCCACTGAGTGCACTCCCCACTGTCTCCATTTATCTGGAACCTGTTCTCCCTTTCATAACTTCTTAGTAGCCTCCCTGTCCCCATTTCCCACTCTTTGTCTTTAGCTCTGAGAACCACAGCACTCAACATTTTGGACAAGGGAAGTAGGTTGCATTGTCCCTGTTATGGGAAGGTTTGCAGTGTCGTCCCCTTGAAGGCATTTGAACATGAGTTTTAAGGCTAGGGGTCAGAGCTTGGTTCAGGATTAGAGGTCAGAGCAATATGGTTGGGGGGCTCCCTCTTTCCCAGGTTTCTCCCTACTCCCACCTCTTCTCTGTGGTCCTAAGACTACTGGAGTGGGAAAGATGGGACCCAGCTGGTCCCACAGATTCCCTGAGGACAATGGCAATTAGCAGGGTAGACTGGGGAAGATCTCCTCAAAGGTCTCCATAGGCCTATCACAGTGACTACACATCCCTCATCTGAGACCTACTCCTCTCTTCGACAAGCAGGGCTAAAGGGAAAGTTCTTTGGAAGCAGGTCCAGTTCCCACATCTCACATCTCAAGACTCTACGGCTTCCCGCTCCTGGCCCAGCCAGTACTGTCCCGCTCCCCCATTATTTTCCTGTGCCCCAAACTGAGTCAGAGAATTATCGATAGCATGAGGGGACCCGGCTTAGAACAACCCCTTCTGCCATGCCTTCCCTATCCTGGGAATTGAAAGGGGATTTCTGAGGAGAGGGGATGGTGAGCTCCCAGGGACACAAGGAAACTAGAGATGAGGGAGGGGAGCAAGTGTTTCCCCCACCTGATGAGAGGGACCCAAGAGACAGAGACCAGAGGAGGAGACCTCTCAGGAGACACCAATCGTAGAGTGCTGTCCCTTTAACTTAATTCTGTGGTGCCCTCCTCGGTGCTGGGGCCAGTCCCTAACTGAAAGCAGACCCACTAGGAGTCCCTGACCCTTCATCA
The DNA here is from genome assembly GCF_964165515.1 of Mesoplodon bidens. Taxonomy (NCBI): domain Eukaryota; kingdom Metazoa; phylum Chordata; class Mammalia; order Artiodactyla; family Ziphiidae; genus Mesoplodon; species Mesoplodon bidens. The sequence goes on from NW_027671222.1 coordinate 83,548, forward strand.
CTTCAGTTGCTAGTCGATTTCAGCCCAACTCAGTGACAAGACAGAAAGGAAAGGTAGGGAGCAGTGGCTCTTGGGTTCTCCTAGGGAGGTTACACTTCAGGGGGCTGATGCCAAGTATCTATGTACCCTTTTATTTTTACCATTTGGCTGTGCCACGAGGTATGCGGTATGTTAATTCCCCAGCCAGGTATAGAACGCATACCCCCTGCAGTGGGAGAATGGAGTCTTATCCACTGGACCATCAGGGAAGTCCCCGATGCCCAGTATCTTTCAACTCGGGATCCAACTGAAGGAGCCAGAAGCTGGGGTGTTAACTGTAGGAAAGACCTCCAACAGTTCTCAGTCATTCCCCTATGGCAGGCCAAGGGTGGCAGCTTCTAGGAATCTTTCCCTCCTCTCACAGCCTACTTCCTACAACTAGGGGCTTGAAATATTTTCAATCCACTCCCAGGAGGAGAAGATGCTTCAGGCACCAGGCAAAGTCCTGTCTAGGAGGAAGGTGGCAGCAGAGTGCTGGGATTGTGAGGATTTATGGATGTGGGGACAAGGCTGGGAGGAAGATAAAGCCAGGATTATTTAGCTCCCTCCATACAGGCCACTCACAGAGACGAGTGTGTGTGTGGTGGGGCGGGGGGCTTAGGTGGTGGAAGGCAATCACTGGTCGTAAGGGGAGGCCTGACTCTGATGAGGGGCCCTTAGGAATAATGGGAGCCTGGACACGGATGGACCCCTTATCAGGGAGAGAGGCCCTGTCGATATGGAAACAGCCGGCATGGAGAATGGCTCCCAGCCCGAATCGCAGCAGCGGCGGCAGAATGAGGCGGGCAGGACGGTGGCTTCGGTTTAAATCTTTAACTCACCAGCTGGCTAGGCAGCAGCAGCAGGGGTGCGGTGGGGGATGTTGCGACCGGAGCCCTGGAGAGCAGTGCCCAGTCCGCTTGACAAACAGCTCATCAGGCCCCGCAGAAGCTCCAGCTTCTGCTCCCGAGGGTGCGCTGAGCTGTGTGGGGACCCGACACAGGCATGAGGCGGGGCGGGGGCTCCCGGCTTCCCCGCGACCGGTTCTCCCGGACTGAGCCTCGTCCATGCCCTGGGCGGGTGCGCGGTATCCCAAGCCGTTCGCCTCCGCTCCCTCCACCACATGTGCAGCCAGGGGAAAAAGTAGAAACAACCCCAGCCGATCCTGGAAAGAGAAGGCAGAGCAGGGTGGGGTGGGGCGGGGCGGGGGGTGCTCACCACACTGACTGCGCCCCTTGGACGCTTCTACCCTCTCGTGGAAGGCTCCGCCCTTTTAGAGGCGGTTAAATGCGGTTTACAGGCGGTTTACTGGCGGTCTTTAGAGGCTCCGCCCTTTTAGAGGCGGTTAGAGGCGGTTAGAGGCGCTTTACAGGCGGTTTTTAGAGGCGGTTCCTCCAGTCCACGCCCCCTAAGAGGCCCCTCCCCTCCCGCTTCTCCCGCCCCTTCCCCACCAACCGAGAGTGGCTAGGTTCCTCCTCCACAGAACCCCGCCTCCACTCACGCCTCCTCCTCCTCCTCCTCAGCTTCCTGCATCACCTGGTATCTCCTCAATCCCGACATGTCCTGGGTTCCCAACGTCTCCTGGTGAGCGGCATGATTGGATCAAGGATTCCCCAAATCCGTGGGAGGATGCCCTTCTCTGTCATTCTCTGGACCAGTCTGAATTGTTCTCAGATAATATGAGACAGGTGCCCCCGGGAAGACTCAGTTGCCACATTGGGACAGGGTTGGATTGAAGATTTGGGAGGCACTAGTCGTTAAGGGATTGGGTGGTAGGGCCCCTCGGGGTCATGGGGCATTTAGTAGGTTAGAGCCAAAGGCCTTCGAGGTCATGGGGCTGGGATATTTGGGGTCCCGCGTGAGGATTTTCGGGGATTGTGGTCACCCGGATGGGGGTTGAGGGTTCGGCACAGCCTAAATGCCCACCCTCTCTGGCTCCACCCTGGAAACACGCCGGTGCATTAGGTCACAAAGACAGCATCACGCACTAGGGGTGGGGCTTACCTATTACCAGGAAGGGGCGGAGCCAGGGCATTTCTTCAGAGGAGGGGTAGTCCAGAAGGTGGAGCCAGAGCCTATCAATAAAGAGGTGGAGTTAGGGTGTGTTACAAAGGGGCAGGACACGGACCCTCTTTTATAAGGGTGGAGTCAGATTTCAGAGCTGCACCCTGGGAAGACGGAGACCTCAGCCCCAGGCAGCAAGAAAAGAGCTTTGGGACGCTGTCCAGTACTGTTTTGCCAATCCCCTCTCCTCTCTGTCTTCCTGGCTTCTGCTCCGACAATTACCTTTCTTGTCTGCCCCATTCTGTTTGTACGATTCTGGGCAGAGGAGGAATAGGGCTCCAGAGAGGGCCCAGTCTAGACAGGCCAGGCTATGGGAACACTTGTTTGCTGAGTGGCCTTGGCCAAGTCACTTCATGGTTAGAGGGTCACAGCCCTTCCTCTCTGAGCTGAGACCTCCTTTCATGTGATTTCTGTTCCTGCAGTCACTAATCAACAAATATTTATCGAGTGACTACTAGGTGCCGGGTGATGTGCTTGGGCATGAGGATACAGCAGAGAAGACAGGCACAGACTCTTCCCTCAGAGAGCTTGTCATCTGGGTTGGACAGGGCAGGGGAATCCAAAGAGACAATAAGATCACTACAATAGACGAAGCTGACTGGCTGGGGGCCGTGGAGGGTGCTTTGGCAAAGCCAAGAAAGAGCAATTAACCCAGTGTGGGAGGTTGGAAATAGCTGCCCTATTTGGTCTGGGGAGGGGGGAAGGGAGCCTTGTGGCTGGACGGTATGGGAGAGAATGACCAGAAATGAGTGAAATAAAAGTCCCCTCAGGCTGAAGTGTGGAGAATGGATTCACCTATCCTCTTCCCACCATTCCACACTCTTTTCCCCTCTCATACCTATCTTCCCCTGCCTGGGCTACAGACAGACAGGTGACAGACAGATCCACGGATGCCAGTGGGAAGCATTGCAGTCTGGGCATGGAGAAGCTGTGCTTCCACCGCACTCACCCTCACTTACACTCACACTCACAGTGACACTCCTGCCCTGCTGCAGCTGGGTCAAGTCTGATGCACGGGAAGAGGGGGCCTGGTCCCCAGGGCTTCAGTAATTCACATCCCTTCACTCAGATGCAGGGCTCTGTCTGTTGTATACTCAACAATTTGGCTTTTGTCCCTGGTCCCTGAGAGGGAGACTCTAAATCTTTGGAATACCTCAAGTAATACGAGTGTCTTTGTTATCTATGAGTCCCTCGGCTCACACCTGAGTTGATGCTAAGAGATGAGGTGACTTGGGCTGAGGCCTGGTCAGCAGAAAGACCAACCATATCACTGCAGAATTGGGGTTTTGAGCCAATCCGTCAGAGGAGATCGAGTCATGTTGCCAACAATTCATTCCTGCCTATGTATGAAATCTCAGTAAAAACTCTGTACACCAAAGCTCATGGAACTTCCTGGTTGGTGAACATATTGATGTACTGGAGGGTGACGTGCCCTTTGTGTCTCCATGGGGAGAGAGCATGGGAGCTCTGCACTGAGACCCTCCTTGTGTGTCTTTTCATTTGGATGTTCCTGATATATGTACTTTATAAAAAACTAGTTGTCAGGAGAGCACTTCCGAGTTGTGTGAGTCATTCTAGTGAACCATTGGGCCTGAGGGGGGTTTGAAGACCTCTGGACTTGTAGCTAGTTAGGCAGAAATGCAGGTGTCCTGGGGACGCCACTTGTGACTGGCTGCTCAAGTGGAGGCAGGCTTGTTGGGACTGTGCCCTTAAACCTTTGGAGTCGAACACTGGCTCTGGGTAGTTAGTGTCTGCATTGAATTGCAGTACATGAGTTGGCAGCAGAATACCTTTCCACTGAGTGCACTCCCCACTGTCTCCATCTATCTGGAACCTGTTCTCCCTTTCATAACTCCTTAGTAGCCTCCCTGCCCCCATTTCCCACTCTTAGTCTTTAGCTCTGAGAACCTCAGCACTCAACATTTTGGACAAGGGAAGTGGGTTGCATTGTCCCTGTTAGGGGAAGGTTTGCAGTGTCGTCCCCTTGAAGGCATTTGAACATGAGTTTTAAGGCTAGGGGTCAGAGCTTGGTTCAGGATTAGAGGTCAGAGCAATATGGTTGGGGGGCTCCCTCTTTCCCAGGTTTCTCCCTACTCCCACCTCTTCTCTGTGGTCCTAAGACTACTGGAGTGGGAAAGATGGGACCCAGCTGGTCCCACAGATTCCCTGAGGACAATGGCAAGTAGCAGGGTAGACTGGGGAAGATCTCCTCCCAGGTCTCCATAGGCCTATCACAGTGACTACACATCCCTCATCTGAGACCTACTCCTCTCTTCGACAAGCAGGGCTAAAGGGAAAGTTCTTTGGAAGCAGGTCCAGTTCCCACATCTCACATCTCAGGACTCTAGGGCTTCCCCCTCCTGGCCCAGCCAGTACTGTCCCGCTCCCCCATTATTTTCCTGTGCCCCAAACTGAGTCAGAGAATTATCGATAGCATGAGGGGAACACGGCTTAGAACACCCCCTTCTGCCATGCCTTCCCTATCCTGGGAATTGAAAGGGGATTTCTGAGGAGAGGGGATGGTGAGCTCCCAGGGACACAAGGAAACTAGAGATGAGGGAGGGGAGCAAGTGTTTCCCCCACCTGATGAGAGGGACCCAAGAGACAGAGACCAGAGGAGGAGACCTCTCAGGAGACACCAATCGTAGAGTGCTGTCCCTTTAACTTAATTCTGTGGTGCCCTCCCCGGTGCTGGGGCCAGTCCCTAACTGAAAGCAGACCCACTAGGAGTCCCTGACCCTTCATCACTTCAGTTGCTAGTCGATTTCAGCCCAACTCGGTGACAAGACAGAAAGGAAAGGTAGGGAGCAGTGGCCCTTGGGTTCTCCTAGGGAGGTTACACTTCAGGGGGCTGATGCCAAGTATCTATCTACCCTTTTATTTTTACCATTTGGCTGTGCCACGAGGTATGCGGTATGTTAATTCCCCAGCCAGGGATAGAACGCATACCCCCTGCAGTGGGAGAATGGAGTCTTATCCACTGGACCATCAGGGAAGTCCCCGATGCCCAGTATCTTTCAACTCGGGATCCAACTGAAGGAGCCAGAAGCTGGGGTGTTAACTGTAGGAAAGACCTCCAACAGTTCTCAGTCATTCCCCTATGGCAGGCCAAGGGTGGCAGCTTCTAGGAATCTTTCCCTCCTCTCACAGCCTACTTCCTACAACTATGGGCTTGAAATAGTTTCGATCCACTCCCAGGAGGAGAAGATGCTACAGGCACCAGGCAAAGTCCTGTCTAGGAGGAAGGTGGCAGCAGAGTGCTGGGATTGTGAGGATTTATGGATGTGGGGACAAGGCTGGGAGGAAGATAAAGCCAGGATTATTTAGCTCCCTCCATACAGGCCACTCACAGAGACGAGTGTGTGTGTGGTGGGGTGGGGGGCTTAGGTGGTGGAAGGCAATCACTGGTCGTAAGGGGAGGCCTGACTCTGATGAGGGGCCCTTAGGAATAATGGGAGCCTGGACACGGATGGACCCCTTATCAGGGAGAGAGGCCCTGTCGATATGGAAACAGCCTGCATGGAGAATGGCTCCCAGCCCGAATCGCAGCAGCGGCGGCAGAATCAGGAGGGCAGGACGGTGGCTTCGGTTTAAATCTTTAACTCACCAGCTGGCTAGGCAGCGGCAGCAGGGGTGCGGTGGGGGATGTTGCGACCGGAGCCCTGGAGAGCAGTGCCCAGTCCGCTTGACAAACAGCTCATCAGGACCCGCAGAAGCTCCAGCTTCTGCTCCCGAGGGTGCGCTGAGCTGTGTGGGGACCCGACACAGGCATGAGGCGGGGCGGGGGCTCCCGGCTTCCCCGCGACCGGTTCTCCCGGACTGAGCCTCGTCCATGCCCTGGGCGGGTGCGCGGTATCCCAAGCCCTTCGCCTCCGCTCCCTCCACCACATGTGCAGCCAGGGGAAAAAGTAGAAACAGCCCCAGCCGATCCTGGAAAGAGAAGGCAGAGCAGGGCGGGGTGGGGCGGGGCGGGGCGGGGCTCAGCCCACTGACTCCGCCCCTTGGACGCTTCTACCCACTCGTGGAAGGCTCCGTCCTTTTAGAGGCGGTCAAATGCGGTTTACAGGCGGTTTACTGGCGGTCTTTAGAGGCTCCGCCCTTTTAGAGGCGGTTAGAGGCGGTTAGAGGCGCTTTACAGGCGGTTTTTAGAGGCGGTTCCTCCAGTCCACGCCCCCTAAGAGGCCCCTCCCCTCCCGCTTCTCCCGCCCCTTCCCCACCAACCGAGAGCGGCTAGGTTCCTCCTCCACAGATCCCCGCCTCCACTCACGCCTCCTCATCCTCCTCCTCAGCTTCCTGCATCACCTGGTATCTCCTCAATCCCGACATGTCCTGGGTTCCCAACGTCTCCTGGTGAGCGGCATGATTGGATCAAGGATTCCCCAAATCCTTGGGAGGATGCCCTTCTCTGTCATTCTCTGGACCATTCTGAATTGTTCTCAGATAATATGAGACAGGTGCCCCCGGGAAGACTCAGTTGCCACATTGGGACAGGGTTGGATTGAAGATTTGGGAGGCACTAGTCGTTAAGGGATTGGGTGGTAGGGCACCTCGGGGTCATGGGGCATTTAGTAGGTTAGAGCCAAAGGCCTTCGAGGTCATGGGGCTGGGATATTTGGGGTCCCGCGTGAGGATTTTCGGGGATTGTGGTCAGCCGGATGGGGGTTGAGGGTTCGGCACAGCCTAAATGCCCACCCTCTCTGGCTCCACCCTGGAAACACGCCGGTGCATTAGGTCACAAAGACAGCATCACGCACTAGGGGTGGGGCTTACCTATTACCAGGAAGGGGCGGAGCCAGGGCATTTCTTCAGAGGAGGGGTAGTCCAGAAGGTGGAGCCAGAGCCTATCAATAAAGAGGTGGAGTTAGGTTGTGTTACAAAGGGGCAGGGCACGGACCCTCTTTTATAAGGGTGGAGTCAGATTTCAGAGCTGCACCCTGGGAAGACGGAGACCTCAGCCCCAGGCAGCAAGAAAAGAGCTTTGGGACGCTGTCCATTACTGTTTTGCCAATCCCCTCTCCTCTCTGTCTTCCTGGCTTCTGCTCCGACAATTACCTTTCTTGTCTGCCCCATTCTGTTTGTACGATTCTGGGCTGAGGAGGAATAGGGCTCCAGAGAGGGCCCAGTCTAGACAGGCCAGGCTATGGGAACACTTGTTGGCTGAGTGGCCTTGGCCAAGTCACTTCATGGTTAGAGGGTCACAGCCCTTCCTCTCTGAGCTGAGACCTCCTTTCATGTGATTTCTGTTCCTGCAGTCACTAATCAACAAATATTTATCGAGGGACTACTAGGTGCCGGGTGATGTGCTTGGGCATGAGGATACAGCAGAGAAGACAGGCACAGACTCTTCCCTCAGAGAGCTTGTCATCTGGGTTGGACAGGGCAGGGGAATCCAAAGAGACAATAAGATCACTACAATAGACGAAGCTGACTGGCTGGGGGCCGTGGAGGGTGCTTTGGCAAAGCCAAGAAAGAGCAATTAACCCAGTGTGGGAGGTTGGAAATAGCTGCCCTATTTGGTCTGGGGAGGGGGGAAGGGAGCCTTGTGGCTGGACGGTATGGGAGAGAATGACCAGAAATGAGTGAAATAAAAGTCCCCTCAGGCTGAAGTGTGGAGAATGGATTCACCTATCCTCTTCCCACCATTCCACACTCTTTTCCCCTCTCATACCTATCTTCCCCTGCCTGGGCTACAGACAGACAGGTGACAGACAGATCCACGGATGCCAGTGGGAAGCATTGCAGTCTGGGCATGGAGAAGCTGTGCTTCCACCGCACTCACCCTCACTTACACTCACACTCACAGTGACACTCCTGCCCTGCTGCAGCTGGGTCAAGTCTGGTGCACGGGAAGAGGAGGCCTGGTCCCCAGGGCTTCAGTAATTCACATCCCTTCACTCAGATGCAGGGCTCTGTCTGTTGTATACTCAACAATTTGGCTTTTGTCCCTGGTCCCTGAGAGGGAGACTCTAAATCTTTGGAATACCTCAAGTAATACGAGTGTCTTTGTTATCTATGAGTCCCTCGGCTCACACCTGAGTTGATGCTAAGAGATGAGGTGACTTGGGCTGAGGCCTGGTCAGCAGAAAGACCAACCATATCACTGCAGAATTGGGGTTTTGAGCCAATCCGTCAGAGGAGATCGAGTCATGTTGCCAACAATTCATTCCTGCCTATGTATGAAATCTCAGTAAAAACTCTGTACACCAAAGCTCATGGAACTTCCTGGTTGGTGAACATATTGATGTACTGGAGGGTGACGTGCCCTTTGTGTCTCCATGGGGAGAGAGCATGGGAGCTCTGCACTGAGACCCTCCTTGTGTGTCTTTTCATTTGGATGTTCCTGATATATGTACTTTATAAAAAACTAGTTGTCAGGAGAGCACTTCCGAGTTGTGTGAGTCATTCTAGTGAACCATTGGGCCTGAGGGGGGTTTGAAGACCTCTGGACTTGTAGCTAGTTAGGCAGAAATGCAGGTGTCCTGGGGACGCCACTTGTGACTGGCTGCTCAAGTGGAGGCAGGCTTGTTGGGACTGTGCCCTTAAACCTTTGGAGTCGAACACTGGCTCTGGGTAGTTAGTGTCTGCATTGAATTGCAGTACATGAGTTGGCAGCAGAATACCTTTCCACTGAGTGCACTCCCCACTGTCTCCATCTATCTGGAACCTGTTCTCCCTTTCATAACTCCTTAGTAGCCTCCCTGCCCCCATTTCCCACTCTTAGTCTTTAGCTCTGAGAACCTCAGCACTCAACATTTTGGACAAGGGAAGTGGGTTGCATTGTCCCTGTTAGGGGAAGGTTTGCAGTGTCGTCCCCTTGAAGGCACTTGAACATGAGTTTTAAGGCTAGGGGTCAGAGCTTGGTTCAGGATTAGAGGTCAGAGCAATATGGTTGGGGGGCTCCCTCTTTCCCAGGTTTCTCCCTACTCCCACCTCTTCTCTGTGGTCCTAAGACTACTGGAGTGGGAAAGATGGGACCCAGCTGGTCCCACAGATTCCCTGAGGACAATGGCAAGTAGCAGGGTAGACTGGGGAAGATCTCCTCCCAGGTCTCCATAGGCCTATCACAGTGACTACACATCCCTCATCTGAGACCTACTCCTCTCTTCGACAAGCAGGGCTAAAGGGAAAGTTCTTTGGAAGCAGGTCCAGTTCCCACATCTCACATCTCAGGACTCTAGGGCTTCCCCCTCCTGGCCCAGCCAGTACTGTCCCGCTCCCCCATTATTTTCCTGTGCCCCAAACTGAGTCAGAGAATTATCGATAGCATGAGGGGAACACGGCTTAGAACACCCCCTTCTGCCATGCCTTCCCTATCCTGGGAATTGAAAGGGGATTTCTGAGGAGAGGGGATGGTGAGCTCCCAGGGACACAAGGAAACTAGAGATGAGGGAGGGGAGCAAGTGTTTCCCCCACCTGATGAGAGGGACCCAAGAGACAGAGACCAGAGGAGGAGACCTCTCAGGAGACACCAATCGTAGAGTGCTGTCCCTTTAACTTAATTCTGTGGTGCCCTCCCCGGTGCTGGGGCCAGTCCCTAACTGAAAGCAGACCCACTAGGAGTCCCTGACCCTTCATCACTTCAGTTGCTAGTCGATTTCAGCCCAACTCGGTGACAAGACAGAAAGGAAAGGTAGGGAGCAGTGGCCCTTGGGTTCTCCTAGGGAGGTTACACTTCAGGGGGCTGATGCCAAGTATCTATGTACCCTTTTATTTTTACCATTTGGCTGTGCCACGAGGTATGCGGTATGTTAATTCCCCAGCCAGGGATAGAACGCATACCCCCTGCAGTGGGAGAATGGAGTCTTATCCACTGGACCATCAGGGAAGTCCCCGATGCCCAGTATCTTTCAACTCGGGATCCAACTGAAGGAGCCAGAAGCTGGGGTGTTAACTGTAGGAAAGACCTCCAACAGTTCTCAGTCATTCCCCTATGGCAGGCCAAGGGTGGCAGCTTCTAGGAATCTTTCCCTCCTCTCACAGCCTACTTCCTACAACTATGGGCTTGAAATAGTTTCGATCCACTCCCAGGAGGAGAAGATGCTTCAGGCACCAGGCAAAGTCCTGTCTAGGAGGAAGGTGGCAGCAGAGTGCTGGGATTGTGAGGATTTATGGATGTGGGGACAAGGCTGGGAGGAAGATAAAGCCAGGATTATTTAGCTCCCTCCATACAGGCCACTCACAGAGACGAGTGTGTGTGTGGTGGGGTGGGGGGCTTAGGTGGTGGAAGGCAATCACTGGTCGTAAGGGGAGGCCTGACTCTGATGAGGGGCCCTTAGGAATAATGGGAGCCTGGACACGGATGGACCCCTTATCAGGGAGAGAGGCCCTGTCGATATGGAAACAGCCTGCATGGAGAATGGCTCCCAGCCCGAATCGCAGCAGCGGCGGCAGAATCAGGAGGGCAGGACGGTGGCTTCGGTTTAAATCTTTAACTCACCAGCTGGCTAGGCAGCGGCAGCAGGGGTGCGGTGGGGGATGTTGCGACCGGAGCCCTGGAGAGCAGTGCCCAGTCCGCTTGACAAACAGCTCATCAGGACCCGCAGAAGCTCCAGCTTCTGCTCCCGAGGGTGCGCTGAGCTGTGTGGGGACCCGACACAGGCATGAGGCGGGGCGGGGGCTCCCGGCTTCCCCGCGACCGGTTCTCCCGGACTGAGCCTCGTCCATGCCCTGGGCGGGTGCGCGGTATCCCAAGCCCTTCGCCTCCGCTCCCTCCACCACATGTGCAGCCAGGGGAAAAAGTAGAAACAGCCCCAGCCGATCCTGGAAAGAGAAGGCAGAGCAGGGCGGGGTGGGGCGGGGCGGGGCGGGGCTCAGCCCACTGACTCCGCCCCTTGGACGCTTCTACCCACTCGTGGAAGGCTCCGTCCTTTTAGAGGCGGTCAAATGCGGTTTACAGGCGGTTTACTGGCGGTCTTTAGAGGCTCCGCCCTTTTAGAGGCGGTTAGAGGCGGTTAGAGGCGCTTTACAGGCGGTTTTTAGAGGCGGTTCCTCCAGTCCACGCCCCCTAAGAGGCCCCTCCCCTCCCGCTTCTCCCGCCCCTTCCCCACCAACCGAGAGCGGCTAGGTTCCTCCTCCACAGATCCCCGCCTCCACTCACGCCTCCTCATCCTCCTCCTCAGCTTCCTGCATCACCTGGTATCTCCTCAATCCCGACATGTCCTGGGTTCCCAACGTCTCCTGGTGAGCGGCATGATTGGATCAAGGATTCCCCAAATCCTTGGGAGGATGCCCTTCTCTGTCATTCTCTGGACCATTCTGAATTGTTCTCAGATAATATGAGACAGGTGCCCCCGGGAAGACTCAGTTGCCACATTGGGACAGGGTTGGATTGAAGATTTGGGAGGCACTAGTCGTTAAGGGATTGGGTGGTAGGGCACCTCGGGGTCATGGGGCATTTAGTAGGTTAGAGCCAAAGGCCTTCGAGGTCATGGGGCTGGGATATTTGGGGTCCCGCGTGAGGATTTTCGGGGATTGTGGTCAGCCGGATGGGGGTTGAGGGTTCGGCACAGCCTAAATGCCCACCCTCTCTGGCTCCACCCTGGAAACACGCCGGTGCATTAGGTCACAAAGACAGCATCACGCACTAGGGGTGGGGCTTACCTATTACCAGGAAGGGGCGGAGCCAGGGCATTTCTTCAGAGGAGGGGTAGTCCAGAAGGTGGAGCCAGAGCCTATCAATAAAGAGGTGGAGTTAGGTTGTGTTACAAAGGGGCAGGGCACGGACCCTCTTTTATAAGGGTGGAGTCAGATTTCAGAGCTGCACCCTGGGAAGACGGAGACCTCAGCCCCAGGCAGCAAGAAAAGAGCTTTGGGACGCTGTCCATTACTGTTTTGCCAATCCCCTCTCCTCTCTGTCTTCCTGGCTTCTGCTCCGACAATTACCTTTCTTGTCTGCCCCATTCTGTTTGTACGATTCTGGGCTGAGGAGGAATAGGGCTCCAGAGAGGGCCCAGTCTAGACAGGCCAGGCTATGGGAACACTTGTTGGCTGAGTGGCCTTGGCCAAGTCACTTCATGGTTAGAGGGTCACAGCCCTTCCTCTCTGAGCTGAGACCTCCTTTCATGTGATTTCTGTTCCTGCAGTCACTAATCAACAAATATTTATCGAGGGACTACTAGGTGCCGGGTGATGTGCTTGGGCATGAGGATACAGCAGAGAAGACAGGCACAGACTCTTCCCTCAGAGAGCTTGTCATCTGGGTTGGACAGGGCAGGGGAATCCAAAGAGACAATAAGATCACTACAATAGACGAAGCTGACTGGCTGGGGGCCGTGGAGGGTGCTTTGGCAAAGCCAAGAAAGAGCAATTAACCCAGTGTGGGAGGTTGGAAATAGCTGCCCTATTTGGTCTGGGGAGGGGGGAAGGGAGCCTTGTGGCTGGACGGTATGGGAGAGAATGACCAGAAATGAGTGAAATAAAAGTCCCCTCAGGCTGAAGTGTGGAGAATGGATTCACCTATCCTCTTCCCACCATTCCACACTCTTTTCCCCTCTCATACCTATCTTCCCCTGCCTGGGCTACAGACAGACAGGTGACAGACAGATCCACGGATGCCAGTGGGAAGCATTGCAGTCTGGGCATGGAGAAGCTGTGCTTCCACCGCACTCACCCTCACTTACACTCACACTCACAGTGACACTCCTGCCCTGCTGCAGCTGGGTCAAGTCTGGTGCACGGGAAGAGGAGGCCTGGTCCCCAGGGCTTCAGTAATTCACATCCCTTCACTCAGATGCAGGGCTCTGTCTGTTGTATACTCAACAATTAGGCTTTTGTCCCTGGTCCCTGAGAGGGAGACTCTAAATCTTTGGAATACCTCAAGTAATACGAGTGTCTTTGTTATCTATGAGTCCCTCGGCTCACACCTGAGTTGATGCTAAGAGATGAGGTGACTTGGGCTGAGGCCTGGTCAGCAGAAAGACCAACCATATCACTGCAGAATTGGGGTTTTGAGCCAATCCGTCAGAGGAGATCGAGTCATGTTGCCAACAATTCATTCCTGCCTATGTATGAAATCTCAGTAAAAACTCTGTACACCAAAGCTCATGGAACTTCCTGGTTGGTGAACATATTGATGTACTGGAGGGTGACGTGCCCTTTGTGTCTCCATGGGGAGAGAGCATGGGAGCTCTGCACTGAGACCCTCCTTGTGTGTCTTTTCATTTGGATGTTCCTGATATATGTACTTTATAAAAAACTAGTTGTCAGGAGAGCACTTCCGAGTTGTGTGAGTCATTCTAGTGAACCATTGGGCCTGAGGGGGGTTTGAAGACCTCTGGACTTGTAGCTAGTTAGGCAGAAATGCAGGTGTCCTGGGGACGCCACTTGTGACTGGCTGCTCAAGTGGAGGCAGGCTTGTTGGGACTGTGCCCTTAAACCTTTGGAGTCGAACACTGGCTCTGGGTAGTTAGTGTCTGCATTGAATTGCAGTACATGAGTTGGCAGCAGAATACCTTTCCACTGAGTGCACTCCCCACTGTCTCCATCTATCTGGAACCTGTTCTCCCTTTCATAACTCCTTAGTAGCCTCCCTGCCCCCATTTCCCACTCTTAGTCTTTAGCTCTGAGAACCTCAGCACTCAACATTTTGGACAAGGGAAGTGGGTTGCATTGTCCCTGTTAGGGGAAGGTTTGCAGTGTCGTCCCCTTGAAGGCATTTGAACATGAGTTTTAAGGCTAGGGGTCAGAGCTTGGTTCAGGATTAGAGGTCAGAGCAATATGGTTGGGGGGCTCCCTCTTTCCCAGGTTTCTCCCTACTCCCACCTCTTCTCTGTGGTCCTAAGACTACTGGAGTGGGAAAGATGGGACCCAGCTGGTCCCACAGATTCCCTGAGGACAATGGCAAGTAGCAGGGTAGACTGGGGAAGATCTCCTCCCAGGTCTCCATAGGCCTATCACAGTGACTACACATCCCTCATCTGAGACCTACTCCTCTCTTCGACAAGCAGGGCTAAAGGGAAAGTTCTTTGGAAGCAGGTCCAGTTCCCACATCTCACATCTCAGGACTCTAGGGCTTCCCCCTCCTGGCCCAGCCAGTACTGTCCCGCTCCCCCATTATTTTCCTGTGCCCCAAACTGAGTCAGAGAATTATCGATAGCATGAGGGGAACACGGCTTAGAACACCCCCTTCTGCCATGCCTTCCCTATCCTGGGAATTGAAAGGGGATTTCTGAGGAGAGGGGATGGTGAGCTCCCAGGGACACAAGGAAACTAGAGATGAGGGAGGGGAGCAAGTGTTTCCCCCACCTGATGAGAGGGACCCAAGAGACAGAGACCAGAGGAGGAGACCTCTCAGGAGACACCAATCGTAGAGTGCTGTCCCTTTAACTTAATTCTGTGGTGCCCTCCCCGGTGCTGGGGCCAGTCCCTAACTGAAAGCAGACCCACTAGGAGTCCCTGACCCTTCATCACTTCAGTTGCTAGTCGATTTCAGCCCAACTCGGTGACAAGACAGAAAGGAAAGGTAGGGAGCAGTGGCCCTTGGGTTCTCCTAGGGAGGTTACACTTCAGGGGGCTGATGCCAAGTATCTATCTACCCTTTTATTTTTACCATTTGGCTGTGCCACGAGGTATGCGGTATGTTAATTCCCCAGCCAGGGATAGAACGCATACCCCCTGCAGTGGGAGAATGGAGTCTTATCCACTGGACCATCAGGGAAGTCCCCGATGCCCAGTATCTTTCAACTCGGGATCCAACTGAAGGAGCCAGAAGCTGGGGTGTTAACTGTAGGAAAGACCTCCAACAGTTCTCAGTCATTCCCCTATGGCAGGCCAAGGGTGGCAGCTTCTAGGAATCTTTCCCTCCTCTCACAGCCTACTTCCTACAACTATGGGCTTGAAATAGTTTCGATCCACTCCCAGGAGGAGAAGATGCTTCAGGCACCAGGCAAAGTCCTGTCTAGGAGGAAGGTGGCAGCAGAGTGCTGGGATTGTGAGGATTTATGGATGTGGGGACAAGGCTGGGAGGAAGATAAAGCCAGGATTATTTAGCTCCCTCCATACAGGCCACTCACAGAGACGAGTGTGTGTGTGGTGGGGTGGGGGGCTTAGGTGGTGGAAGGCAATCACTGGTCGTAAGGGGAGGCCTGACTCTGATGAGGGGCCCTTAGGAATAATGGGAGCCTGGACACGGATGGACCCCTTATCAGGGAGAGAGGCCCTGTCGATATGGAAACAGCCTGCATGGAGAATGGCTCCCAGCCCGAATCGCAGCAGCGGCGGCAGAATCAGGAGGGCAGGACGGTGGCTTCGGTTTAAATCTTTAACTCACCAGCTGGCTAGGCAGCGGCAGCAGGGGTGCGGTGGGGGATGTTGCGACCGGAGCCCTGGAGAGCAGTGCCCAGTCCGCTTGACAAACAGCTCATCAGGACCCGCAGAAGCTCCAGCTTCTGCTCCCGAGGGTGCGCTGAGCTGTGTGGGGACCCGACACAGGCATGAGGCGGGGCGGGGGCTCCCGGCTTCCCCGCGACCGGTTCTCCCGGACTGAGCCTCGTCCATGCCCTGGGCGGGTGCGCGGTATCCCAAGCCCTTCGCCTCCGCTCCCTCCACCACATGTGCAGCCAGGGGAAAAAGTAGAAACAGCCCCAGCCGATCCTGGAAAGAGAAGGCAGAGCAGGGCGGGGTGGGGCGGGGCGGGGCGGGGCTCAGCCCACTGACTCCGCCCCTTGGACGCTTCTACCCACTCGTGGAAGGCTCCGTCCTTTTAGAGGCGGTCAAATGCGGTTTACAGGCGGTTTACTGGCGGTCTTTAGAGGCTCCGCCCTTTTAGAGGCGGTTAGAGGCGGTTAGAGGCGCTTTACAGGCGGTTTTTAGAGGCGGTTCCTCCAGTCCACGCCCCCTAAGAGGCCCCTCCCCTCCCGCTTCTCCCGCCCCTTCCCCACCAACCGAGAGCGGCTAGGTTCCTCCTCCACAGATCCCCGCCTCCACTCACGCCTCCTCATCCTCCTCCTCAGCTTCCTGCATCACCTGGTATCTCCTCAATCCCGACATGTCCTGGGTTCCCAACGTCTCCTGGTGAGCGGCATGATTGGATCAAGGATTCCCCAAATCCTTGGGAGGATGCCCTTCTCTGTCATTCTCTGGACCATTCTGAATTGTTCTCAGATAATATGAGACAGGTGCCCCCGGGAAGACTCAGTTGCCACATTGGGACAGGGTTGGATTGAAGATTTGGGAGGCACTAGTCGTTAAGGGATTGGGTGGTAGGGCACCTCGGGGTCATGGGGCATTTAGTAGGTTAGAGCCAAAGGCCTTCGAGGTCATGGGGCTGGGATATTTGGGGTCCCGCGTGAGGATTTTCGGGGATTGTGGTCAGCCGGATGGGGGTTGAGGGTTCGGCACAGCCTAAATGCCCACCCTCTCTGGCTCCACCCTGGAAACACGCCGGTGCATTAGGTCACAAAGACAGCATCACGCACTAGGGGTGGGGCTTACCTATTACCAGGAAGGGGCGGAGCCAGGGCATTTCTTCAGAGGAGGGGTAGTCCAGAAGGTGGAGCCAGAGCCTATCAATAAAGAGGTGGAGTTAGGTTGTGTTACAAAGGGGCAGGGCACGGACCCTCTTTTATAAGGGTGGAGTCAGATTTCAGAGCTGCACCCTGGGAAGACGGAGACCTCAGCCCCAGGCAGCAAGAAAAGAGCTTTGGGACGCTGTCCATTACTGTTTTGCCAATCCCCTCTCCTCTCTGTCTTCCTGGCTTCTGCTCCGACAATTACCTTTCTTGTCTGCCCCATTCTGTTTGTACGATTCTGGGCTGAGGAGGAATAGGGCTCCAGAGAGGGCCCAGTCTAGACAGGCCAGGCTATGGGAACACTTGTTGGCTGAGTGGCCTTGGCCAAGTCACTTCATGGTTAGAGGGTCACAGCCCTTCCTCTCTGAGCTGAGACCTCCTTTCATGTGATTTCTGTTCCTGCAGTCACTAATCAACAAATATTTATCGAGGGACTACTAGGTGCCGGGTGATGTGCTTGGGCATGAGGATACAGCAGAGAAGACAGGCACAGACTCTTCCCTCAGAGAGCTTGTCATCTGGGTTGGACAGGGCAGGGGAATCCAAAGAGACAATAAGATCACTACAATAGACGAAGCTGACTGGCTGGGGGCCGTGGAGGGTGCTTTGGCAAAGCCAAGAAAGAGCAATTAACCCAGTGTGGGAGGTTGGAAATAGCTGCCCTATTTGGTCTGGGGAGGGGGGAAGGGAGCCTTGTGGCTGGACGGTATGGGAGAGAATGACCAGAAATGAGTGAAATAAAAGTCCCCTCAGGCTGAAGTGTGGAGAATGGATTCACCTATCCTCTTCCCACCATTCCACACTCTTTTCCCCTCTCATACCTATCTTCCCCTGCCTGGGCTACAGACAGACAGGTGACAGACAGATCCACGGATGCCAGTGGGAAGCATTGCAGTCTGGGCATGGAGAAGCTGTGCTTCCACCGCACTCACCCTCACTTACACTCACACTCACAGTGACACTCCTGCCCTGCTGCAGCTGGGTCAAGTCTGGTGCACGGGAAGAGGAGGCCTGGTCCCCAGGGCTTCAGTAATTCACATCCCTTCACTCAGATGCAGGGCTCTGTCTGTTGTATACTCAACAATTTGGCTTTTGTCCCTGGTCCCTGAGAGGGAGACTCTAAATCTTTGGAATACCTCAAGTAATACGAGTGTCTTTGTTATCTATGAGTCCCTCGGCTCACACCTGAGTTGATGCTAAGAGATGAGGTGACTTGGGCTGAGGCCTGGTCAGCAGAAAGACCAACCATATCACTGCAGAATTGGGGTTTTGAGCCAATCCGTCAGAGGAGATCGAGTCATGTTGCCAACAATTCATTCCTGCCTATGTATGAAATCTCAGTAAAAACTCTGTACACCAAAGCTCATGGAACTTCCTGGTTGGTGAACATATGGATGTACTGGGAGGGTGACGTGCCCTTTGTGTCTCCATGGGGAGAGAGCATGGGAGCTCTGCACTGAGACCCTCCTTGTGTGTCTTTTCATTTGGATGTTCCTGATATATGTACTTTATAAAAAACTAGTTGTCAGGAGAGCACTTCCGAGTTGTGTGAGTCATTCTAGTGAACCATTGGACCTGAGGGTGGTTTGAAGACTTCTGGACTTGTAGCTAGTTAGGCAGAAATGCAGGTGTCCTGGGGACGCCACTTGTGACTGGCTGCTCAAGTGGAGGCAGGCTTGTTGGGACTGTGCCCTTAAACCTGTGGAGTCGAACACTGGCTCTGGGTAGTTAGTGTCTGCATTGAATTGCAGTACATGAGTTGGCAGCAGAATACCTTTCCACTGAGTGCACTCCCCACTGTCTCCATCTATCTGGAACCTGTTCTCCCTTTCATAATTCCTTAGTAGCGTCCCTGTCCCAATTTCCCACTCTTTGTCTTTAGCTCTGAGAACGTCAGCACTCAACATTTTTGACAAGGGAAGTGGGTTGCATTGTCCCTGTTAGGGGAATGTTTGCAGTGTCGTCCCCTTGAAGGCATTTGAACATGAGTTTTAAGGCTAGGGGTCAGAGCTTGGTTCAGGATTAGAGGTCAGAGCAATATGGTTGGGGGGCTCCCTCTTTCCCCGGTTTCTCCCTACTCCCACCTCTTCTCTGTGGTCCTAAGTCTACTGGAGTGGGAAAGATGGGACCCAGCTGGTCCCACAGATACACTGAGGACAATGGCAAGTAGCAGGGTAAGACTGGGGAAGATCTCCTCCCAGGTCTCCATAGGCCTATCACAGTGACTACACATCCCTCATCTGAGACCTACTCCTCTCTTCGACAAGCAGGGCTAAAGGGAAAGTTCTTTGGAAGCAGGTCCATTTCCCATATCTCACATCTCAGGACTCTAGGGCTTCCCCCTCCTGGCGCAGCCAGTGCTGTCCCGTTCCCCCATTATTTTCCTGTGCCCCAAACTGAGTCAGAGAATTATCGATAGCATGAGGGGATCCCAGCTTAGAACACCCCCTTCTGCCATGCCTTCCCTATCCTGGGAATTGAAAGGGGATTTCTGAGGAGAGGGGATGGTGAGCTCCCAGGGACACAAGGAAACTAGAGATGAGGGAGGGGAGCAAGTGTTTCCCCCACCTGATGAGAGGGACCCAAGAGACAGAGACCAGAGGAGGAGACCTCTCAGGAGACACCAATCGTAGAGTGCTGTCCCTTTAACTTAATTCTGTGGTGCCCTCCCCGGTGCTGGGGCCAGTCCCTAACTAAAGGCAGACCCACTAGGAGTCCCTGACCCTTCATCACTTCAGTTGCTAGTCGATTTCAGCCCAACTCGGTGACAAGACAGAAAGGAAAGGTAGGGAGCAGTGGCCCTTGGGTTCTCCGAGGGAGGTTACACTTCGGGGGGCTGATGCCAAGTATCTATGTACCCTTTTATTTTTACCATTTGGCTGTGCCACGCGGTATGCGGTATGTTAATTCCCCAGCCAGGGATAGAACGCATACCCCCTGCAGTGGGAGAATGGAGTCTTATCCACTGGACCATCAGGGAAGTCCCCGATGCCCAGTATCTTTCAACTCGGGATCCAACTGAAGGAGCCAGAAGCTGGGGTGTTAACTGTAGGAAAGACCTCCAACAGTTCTCAGTCATTCCCCTATGGCAGGCCAAGGGTGGCAGCTTCTAGGAATCTTTCCCTCCTCTCACAGCCTACTTCCTACAACTATGGGCTTGAAATAGTTTCGATCCACTCCCAGGAGGAGAAGATGCTTCAGGCACCAGGCAAAGTCCTGTCTAGGAGGAAGGTGGCAGCAGAGTGCTGGGATTGTGAGGATTTATGGATGTGGGGACAAGGCTGGGAGGAAGATAAAGCCAGGATTATTTAGCTCCCTCCATACAGGCCACTCACAGAGACGAGTGTGTGTGTGGTGGGGTGGGGGGCTTAGGTGGTGGAAGGCAATCACTGGTCGTAAGGGGAGGCCTGACTCTGATGAGGGGCCCTTAGGAATAATGGGAGCCTGGACACGGATGGACCCCTTATCAGGGAGAGAGGCCCTGTCGATATGGAAACAGCCTGCATGGAGAATGGCTCCCAGCCCGAATCGCAGCAGCGGCGGCAGAATCAGGAGGGCAGGACGGTGGCTTCGGTTTAAATCTTTAACTCACCAGCTGGCTAGGCAGCGGCAGCAGGGGTGCGGTGGGGGATGTTGCGACCGGAGCCCTGGAGAGCAGTGCCCAGTCCGCTTGACAAACAGCTCATCAGGCCCCGCAGAAGCTCCAGCTTCTGCTCCCGAGGGTGCGCTGAGCTGTGTGGGGACCCGACACAGGCATGAGGCGGGGCGGGGGCTCCCGGCTTCCCCGCGACCGGTTCTCCCGGACTGAGCCTCGTCCATGCCCTGGGCGGGTGCGCGGTATCCCAAGCCCTTCGCCTCCGCTCCCTCCACCACATGTGCAGCCAGGGGAAAAAGTAGAAACAGCCCCAGCCGATCCTGGAAAGAGAAGGCAGAGCAGGGCGGGGTGGGGCGGGGCGGGGCGGGGCTCAGCCCACTGACTCCGCCCCTTGGACGCTTCTACCCACTCGTGGAAGGCTCCGTCCTTTTAGAGGCGGTCAAATGCGGTTTACAGGCGGTTTACTGGCGGTCTTTAGAGGCTCCGCCCTTTTAGAGGCGGTTAGAGGCGGTTAGAGGCGCTTTACAGGCGGTTTTTAGAGGCGGTTCCTCCAGTCCACGCCCCCTAAGAGGCCCCTCCCCTCCCGCTTCTCCCGCCCCTTCCCCACCAACCGAGAGCGGCTAGGTTCCTCCTCCACAGATCCCCGCCTCCACTCACGCCTCCTCATCCTCCTCCTCAGCTTCCTGCATCACCTGGTATCTCCTCAATCCCGACATGTCCTGGGTTCCCAACGTCTCCTGGTGAGCGGCATGATTGGATCAAGGATTCCCCAAATCCTTGGGAGGATGCCCTTCTCTGTCATTCTCTGGACCATTCTGAATTGTTCTCAGATAATATGAGACAGGTGCCCCCGGGAAGACTCAGTTGCCACATTGGGACAGGGTTGGATTGAAGATTTGGGAGGCACTAGTCGTTAAGGGATTGGGTGGTAGGGCACCTCGGGGTCATGGGGCATTTAGTAGGTTAGAGCCAAAGGCCTTCGAGGTCATGGGGCTGGGATATTTGGGGTCCCGCGTGAGGATTTTCGGGGATTGTGGTCAGCCGGATGGGGGTTGAGGGTTCGGCACAGCCTAAATGCCCACCCTCTCTGGCTCCACCCTGGAAACACGCCGGTGCATTAGGTCACAAAGACAGCATCACGCACTAGGGGTGGGGCTTACCTATTACCAGGAAGGGGCGGAGCCAGGGCATTTCTTCAGAGGAGGGGTAGTCCAGAAGGTGGAGCCAGAGCCTATCAATAAAGAGGTGGAGTTAGGTTGTGTTACAAAGGGGCAGGGCACGGACCCTCTTTTATAAGGGTGGAGTCAGATTTCAGAGCTGCACCCTGGGAAGACGGAGACCTCAGCCCCAGGCAGCAAGAAAAGAGCTTTGGGACGCTGTCCATTACTGTTTTGCCAATCCCCTCTCCTCTCTGTCTTCCTGGCTTCTGCTCCGACAATTACCTTTCTTGTCTGCCCCATTCTGTTTGTACGATTCTGGGCTGAGGAGGAATAGGGCTCCAGAGAGGGCCCAGTCTAGACAGGCCAGGCTATGGGAACACTTGTTGGCTGAGTGGCCTTGGCCAAGTCACTTCATGGTTAGAGGGTCACAGCCCTTCCTCTCTGAGCTGAGACCTCCTTTCATGTGATTTCTGTTCCTGCAGTCACTAATCAACAAATATTTATCGAGGGACTACTAGGTGCCGGGTGATGTGCTTGGGCATGAGGATACAGCAGAGAAGACAGGCACAGACTCTTCCCTCAGAGAGCTTGTCATCTGGGTTGGACAGGGCAGGGGAATCCAAAGAGACAATAAGATCACTACAATAGACGAAGCTGACTGGCTGGGGGCCGTGGAGGGTGCTTTGGCAAAGCCAAGAAAGAGCAATTAACCCAGTGTGGGAGGTTGGAAATAGCTGCCCTATTTGGTCTGGGGAGGGGGGAAGGGAGCCTTGTGGCTGGACGGTATGGGAGAGAATGACCAGAAATGAGTGAAATAAAAGTCCCCTCAGGCTGAAGTGTGGAGAATGGATTCACCTATCCTCTTCCCACCATTCCACACTCTTTTCCCCTCTCATACCTATCTTCCCCTGCCTGGGCTACAGACAGACAGGTGACAGACAGATCCACGGATGCCAGTGGGAAGCATTGCAGTCTGGGCATGGAGAAGCTGTGCTTCCACCGCACTCACCCTCACTTACACTCACACTCACAGTGACACTCCTGCCCTGCTGCAGCTGGGTCAAGTCTGGTGCACGGGAAGAGGAGGCCTGGTCCCCAGGGCTTCAGTAATTCACATCCCTTCACTCAGATGCAGGGCTCTGTCTGTTGTATACTCAACAATTTGGCTTTTGTCCCTGGTCCCTGAGAGGGAGACTCTAAATCTTTGGAATACCTCAAGTAATACGAGTGTCTTTGTTATCTATGAGTCCCTCGGCTCACACCTGAGTTGATGCTAAGAGATGAGGTGACTTGGGCTGAGGCCTGGTCAGCAGAAAGACCAACCATATCACTGCAGAATTGGGGTTTTGAGCCAATCCGTCAGAGGAGATCGAGTCATGTTGCCAACAATTCATTCCTGCCTATGTATGAAATCTCAGTAAAAACTCTGTACACCAAAGCTCATGGAACTTCCTGGTTGGTGAACATATGGATGTACTGGGAGGGTGACGTGCCCTTTGTGTCTCCATGGGGAGAGAGCATGGGAGCTCTGCACTGAGACCCTCCTTGTGTGTCTTTTCATTTGGATGTTCCTGATATATGTACTTTATAAAAAACTAGTTGTCAGGAGAGCACTTCCGAGTTGTGTGAGTCATTCTAGTGAACCATTGGACCTGAGGGTGGTTTGAAGACTTCTGGACTTGTAGCTAGTTAGGCAGAAATGCAGGTGTCCTGGGGACGCCACTTGTGACTGGCTGCTCAAGTGGAGGCAGGCTTGTTGGGACTGTGCCCTTAAACCTGTGGAGTCGAACACTGGCTCTGGGTAGTTAGTGTCTGCATTGAATTGCAGTACATGAGTTGGCAGCAGAATACCTTTCCACTGAGTGCACTCCCCACTGTCTCCATCTATCTGGAACCTGTTCTCCCTTTCATAATTCCTTAGTAGCGTCCCTGTCCCAATTTCCCACTCTTTGTCTTTAGCTCTGAGAACGTCAGCACTCAACATTTTTGACAAGGGAAGTGGGTTGCATTGTCCCTGTTAGGGGAATGTTTGCAGTGTCGTCCCCTTGAAGGCATTTGAACATGAGTTTTAAGGCTAGGGGTCAGAGCTTGGTTCAGGATTAGAGGTCAGAGCAATATGGTTGGGGGGCTCCCTCTTTCCCCGGTTTCTCCCTACTCCCACCTCTTCTCTGTGGTCCTAAGTCTACTGGAGTGGGAAAGATGGGACCCAGCTGGTCCCACAGATACACTGAGGACAATGGCAAGTAGCAGGGTAAGACTGGGGAAGATCTCCTCCCAGGTCTCCATAGGCCTATCACAGTGACTACACATCCCTCATCTGAGACCTACTCCTCTCTTCGACAAGCAGGGCTAAAGGGAAAGTTCTTTGGAAGCAGGTCCATTTCCCATATCTCACATCTCAGGACTCTAGGGCTTCCCCCTCCTGGCGCAGCCAGTGCTGTCCCGTTCCCCCATTATTTTCCTGTGCCCCAAACTGAGTCAGAGAATTATCGATAGCATGAGGGGATCCCAGCTTAGAACACCCCCTTCTGCCATGCCTTCCCTATCCTGGGAATTGAAAGGGGATTTCTGAGGAGAGGGGATGGTGAGCTCCCAGGGACACAAGGAAACTAGAGATGAGGGAGGGGAGCAAGTGTTTCCCCCACCTGATGAGAGGGACCCAAGAGACAGAGACCAGAGGAGGAGACCTCTCAGGAGACACCAATCGTAGAGTGCTGTCCCTTTAACTTAATTCTGTGGTGCCCTCCCCGGTGCTGGGGCCAGTCCCTAACTAAAGGCAGACCCACTAGGAGTCCCTGACCCTTCATCACTTCAGTTGCTAGTCGATTTCAGCCCAACTCGGTGACAAGACAGAAAGGAAAGGTAGGGAGCAGTGGCCCTTGGGTTCTCCGAGGGAGGTTACACTTCGGGGGGCTGATGCCAAGTATCTATGTACCCTTTTATTTTTACCATTTGGCTGTGCCACGCGGTATGCGGTATGTTAATTCCCCAGCCAGGGATAGAACGCATACCCCCTGCAGTGGGAGAATGGAGTCTTATCCACTGGACCATCAGGGAAGTCCCCGATGCCCAGTATCTTTCAACTCGGGATCCAACTGAAGGAGCCAGAAGCTGGGGTGTTAACTGTAGGAAAGACCTCCAACAGTTCTCAGTCATTCCCCTATGGCAGGCCAAGGGTGGCAGCTTCTAGGAATCTTTCCCTCCTCTCACAGCCTACTTCCTACAACTAGGGGCTTGAAATATTTTCAATCCACTCCCAGGAGGAGAAGATGCTTCAGGCACCAGGCAAAGTCCTGTCTAGGAGGAAGGTGGCAGCAGAGTGCTGGGATTGTGAGGATTTATGGATGTGGGGACAAGGCTGGGAGGAAGATAAAGCCAGGATTATTTAGCTCCCTCCATACAGGCCACTCACAGAGACGAGTGTGTGTGTGGTGGGGCGGGGTGCTTAGGTGGTGGAAGGCAATCACTGGTCGTAAGGGGAGGCCTGACTCTGATGAGGGGCCCCTAGGAATAATGGGAGCCTGGACACGGATGGACCCCTTATCAGGGAGAGAGGCCCTGTCGATATGGAAACAGCCTGCATGGAGAATGGCTCCCAGCCCGAATCACAGCAGCGGCGGCAGAATGAGGCGGGCAGGACGGTGCCTTCGGTTTAAATCTTTAACTCACCAGCTGGCTAGGCAGCGGCAGCAGGGGTGAGGTGGGGGATGTTGCGACCGGAGCCCTGGAGAGCAGTGCCCAGTCCGCTTGACAAACAGCTCATCAGGCCCCGCAGAAGCTCCAGCTTCTGCTCCCGAGGGTGCGCTGAGCTGTGTGGGGACCCGACACAGGCATGAGGCGGGGCGGGGGCTCCCGGCTTCCCCGCGACCGGTTCTCCCGGACTGAGCCTCGTCCATGCCCTGGGCGGGTGCGCGGTATCCCAAGCCCTTCGCCTCCGCTCCCTCCACCACATGTGCAGCCAGGGGAAAAAGTAGAAACAGCCCCAGCCGATCCTGGAAAGAGAAGGCAGAGCAGGGCGGGGTGGGGCGGGGCGGTGGGGGCTCACCCCACTGACTGCGCCCCTTGGACGCTTCTACCCTCTCGTGGAAGGCTCCGCCCTTTTAGAGGCGGTTAAATGCGGTTTACAGGCGGTTTACTGGCGGTCTTTAGAGGCTCCGCCCTTTTAGAGGCGGTTCGAGGCGGTTAGAGGCGCTTTACAGGCGGTTTTTAGAGGCGGTTCCTCCAGTCCACGCCCTCTAAGAGGCCCCTACCCTCCCGCTTCTCCCGCCCCTTCCCCACCAACCGAGAGCGGCTAGGTTCCTCCTCCACAGAACCCCGCCTCCACTCACGCCTCCTCCTCCTCCTCCTCAGCTTCCTGCATCACCTGGTATCTCCTCAATCCCGACATGTCCTGGGTTCCCAACGTCTCCTGGTGAGCGGCATGATTGGATCAAGGATTCCCCAAATCCTTGGGAGGATGCCCTTCTCTGTCATTCTCTGGACCAGTCTGAATTGTTCTCAGATAATATGAGACAGGTGCCCCCGGGAAGACTCAGTTGCCACATTGGGACAGGGTTGGATTGAAGATTTGGGAGGCACTAGTCGTTAAGGGATTGGGTGGGAGGGCCCCTCGGGGTCATGGGGCATTTAGGAGGATAGAGCCAAAGGCCTTCGAGGTCATGGGGCTGGGATATTTGGGGTCCCGCGTGAGGATTTTCGGGGATTGTGGTCACCCTGATGGGGGTTGAGGGTTCGGCACAGCCTAAATGCCCACCCTCTCTGGCTCTACCCTGGAAACACGCGGGTGCATTAGGTCACAAAGACAGCATCACGCACTAGGGGTGGGGCTTACCTATTACCAGGAAGGGGCGGAGCCAGGGCATTTCTTCAGAGGAGGGGTAGTCCAGAAGGTGGAGCCAGAGCCTATCAATAAAGAGGTGGAGTTAGGGATTGTTACAAAGAGGCAGGGCACGGACCCTCTTTTATAAGGGTGGAGTCAGATTTCAGTGCTGCACCCTGGGAAGACGGAGACCTCAGCCCCAGGCAGCAAGAAAAGAGCTTTGGGACGCTGTCCAGTACTGTTTTGCCAATCCCCTCTCCTCTCTGTCTTCCTGGCTTCTGCTCCGACAATTACCTTTCTTGTCTGCCCCATTCTGTTTGTACGATTCTGGGCAGAGGAGGAATAGGGCTCCAGAGAGGGCCCAGTCTAGACAGGCCAGGCTATGGGAACACTTGTTGGCTGAGTGGCCTTGGCCAAGTCACTTCATGGTTAGAGGGTCACAGCCCTTCCTCTCTGAGCTGAGACCTCCTTTCATGTGATTTCTGTTCCTGCAGTCACTAATCAACAAATATTTATCGAGGGACTACTAGGTGCCGGGTGATGTGCTTGGGCATGAGGATACAGCAGAGAAGACAGGCACAGACTCTTCCCTCAGAGAGCTTGTCATCTGGGTTGGACAGGGCAGGGGAATCCAAAGAGACAATAAGATCACTACAATAGACGAAGCTGACTGGCTGGGGGCCGTGGAGGGTGCTTTGGCAAAGCCAAGAAAGAGCAATTAACCCAGTGTGGGAGGTTGGAAATAGCTGCCCTATTTGGTCTGGGGAGGGGGGAAGGGAGCCTTGTGGCTGGACGGTATGGGAGAGAATGACCAGAAATGAGTGAAATAAAAGTCCCCTCAGGCTGAAGTGTGGAGAATGGATTCACCTATCCTCTTCCCACCATTCCACACTCTTTTCCCCTCTCATACCTATCTTCCCCTGCCTGGGCTACAGACAGACAGGTGACAGACAGATCCACGGATGCCAGTGGGAAGCATTGCAGTCTGGGCATGGAGAAGCTGTGCTTCCACCGCACTCACCCTCACTTACACTCACACTCACAGTGACCCTCCTGCCCTGCTGCAGCTGGGTCAAGTCTGGTGCACGGGAAGAGGGGGCCTGGTCCCCAGGGCTTCAGTAATTCACATCCCTTCACTCAGATGCAGGGCTCTGTCTGTTGTATACTCAACAATTTGGCTTTTGTCCCTGGTCCCTGAGAGGGAGACTCTAAATCTTTGGAATACCTCAAGTAATACGAGTGTCTTTGTTATCTATGAGTCCCTCGGCTCACACCTGAGTTGATGCTAAGAGATGAGGTGACTTGGGCTGAGGCCTGGTCAGCAGAAAGACCAACCATATCACTGCAGAATTGGGGTTTTGAGCCAATCCGTCAGAGGAGATCGAGTCATGTTGCCAACAATTCATTCCTGCCTATGTATGAAATCTCAGTAAAAACTCTGTACACCAAAGCTCATGGAACTTCCTGGTTGGTGAACATATTGATGTACTGGGAGGGTGACGTGCCCTTTGTGTCTCCATGGGGAGAGAGCATGGGAGCTCTGCACTGAGACCCTCCTTGTGTGTCTTTTCATTTGGATGTTCCTGATATATGTACTTTATAAAAAACTAGTTGTCAGGAGAGCACTTCCGAGTTGTGTGAGTCATTCTAGTGAACCATTGGACCTGAGGGGCGTTTGAAGACTTCTGGACTTGTAGCTAGTTAGGCAGAAATGCAGGTGTCCTGGGGACGCCACTTGTGACTGGCTGCTCAAGTGGAGGCAGGCTTGTTGGGACTGTGCCCTTAAACCTGTGGAGTCGAACACTGGCTCTGGGTAGTTAGTGTCTGCATTGAATTGCAGTACATGAGTTGGCAGCAGAATACCTTTCCACTGAGTGCACTCCCCACTGACTCCATCTATCTGGAACCTTTTCTCCCTTTCATAACTCCTTAGTAGCCTCCCTGTCCCCATTTCCCACTCTTTGTCTTTAGCTCTGAGAACCTCAGCACTCAACATTTTGGACAAGGGAAGTGGGTTGCATTGTCCCTGTTAGGGGAAGGTTTGCAGTGTCGTCCCCTTGAAGGCATTTGAACATGAGTTTTAAGGCTAGGGGTCAGAGCTTGGTTCAGGATTAGAGGTCAGAGCAGTATGGTTGGGGGGGCTCCCTCTTTCCCAGGTTTCTCCTAACTCCCACCTCTTCTCTGTGGTCCTAAGACTACTGGAGTGGGAAAGATGGGACCCAGCTGGTCCCCCAGACTCCCTGAGGACAATGGCAAGTAGCAGGGTAAGACTGGGGAAGATCTCCTCCCAGGTCTCCATAGGCCTATCACAGTGACTACACATCCCTCATCTGAGACCTACTCCTCTCTTCGACAAGCAGGGCTAAAGGGAAAGTTCTTTGGAAGCAGGTCCAGTTCCCACATCTCACATCTCAGGACTCTAGGGCTTCCCCCTCCTGGCCCAGCCAGTACTGTCCCGCTCCCCCATTATTTTCCTGTGCCCCAAACTGAGTCAGAGAATTATCGATAGCATGAGGGGAACCCGGCTTAGAACACCCCCTTCTGCCATGCCTTCCCTATCCTGGGAATTGAAAGGGGATTTCTGAGGAGAGGGGATGGTGAGCTCCCAGGGACACAAGGAAACTAGAGATGAGGGAGGGGAGCAAGTGTTTCCCCCACCTGATGAGAGGGACCCAAGAGACAGAGACCAGAGGAGGAGACCTCTCAGGAGACACCAATCGTAGAGTGCTGTCCCTTTAACTTAATTCTGTGGTGCCCTCCCCGGTGCTGGGGCCTGTCCCTAACTGAAAGCAGACCCACTAGGAGTCCCTGACCCTTCATCACTTCAGTTTCTAGTCGATTTCAGCCCAACTCGGTGACAAGACAGAAAGGAAAGGTAGGGAGCAGTGGCCCTTGGGTTCTCCTAGGGAGGTTACACTTCGGGGGGCTGATGCCAAGTATCTATCTACCCTTTTATTTTTACCATTTGGCTGTGCCACGAGGTATGCGGTATGTTAATTCCCCAGCCAGGGATAGAACGCATACCCCCTGCAGTGGGAGAATGGAGTCTTATCCACTGGACCATCAGGGAAGTCCCCGATGCCCAGTATCTTTCAACTCGGGATCCAACTGAAGGAGCCAGAAGCTGGGGTGTTAACTGTAGGAAAGACCTCCAACAGTTCTCAGTCATTCCCCTATGGCAGGCCAAGGGTGGCAGCTTCTAGGAATCTTTCCCTCCTCTCACAGCCTACTTCCTACAACTATGGGCTTGAAATAGTTTCGATCCACTCCCAGGAGGAGAAGATGCTTCAGGCACCAGGCAAAGTCCTGTCTAGGAGGAAGGTGGCAGCAGAGTGCTGGGATTGTGAGGATTTATGGATGTGGGGACAAGGCTGGGAGGAAGATAAAGCCAGGATTATTTAGCTCCCTCCATACAGGCCACTCACAGAGACGAGTGTGTGTGTGGTGGGGCGGGGGGCTTAGGTGGTGGAAGGCAATCACTGGTCGTAAGGGGAGGCCTGACTCTGATGAGGGGACCTTAGGAATAATGGGAGCCTGGACACGGATGGACCCCTTATCAGGGAGAGAGGCCCTGTCGATATGGAAACAGCCTGCATGGAGAATGGCTCCCAGCCCGAATCGCAGCAGCGGCGGCAGAATCAGGAGGGCAGGACGGTGGCTTCGGTTTAAATCTTTAACTCACCAGCTGGCTAGGCAGCGGCAGCAGGGGTGCGGTGGGGGATGTTGCGACCGGAGCCCTGGAGAGCAGTGCCCAGTCCGCTTGACAAACAGCTCATCAGGCCCCGCAGAAGCTCCAGCTTCTGCTCCCGAGGGTGCGCTGAGCTGTGTGGGGACCCGACACAGGCATGAGGCGGGGCGGGGGCTCCCGGCTTCCCCGCGACCGGTTCTCCCGGACTGAGCCTCGTCCATGCCCTGGGCGGGTGCGCGGTATCCCAGGCCCTTCGCCTCCGCTCCCTCCACCACATGTGCAGCCAGGGGAAAAAGTAGAAACAGCCCCAGCCGATCCTGGAAAGAGAAGGCAGAGCAGGGCGGAGTGGGGCGGGGCGGGGCGGGGCTCAGCCCACTGACTCCGCCCCTTGGACGCTTCTACCCTCTCGTGGAAGGCTCCGCCCTTTTAGAGGCGGTCAAATGCGGTTTACAGGCGGTTTACTGGCGGTCTTTAGAGTCTCCGCCCTTTTAGAGGCGGTTAGAGGCGGTTAGAGGCGCTTTACAGGCGGTTTTTAGAGGCGGTTCCTCCAGTCCACGCCCCCTAAGAGGCCCCTCCCCTCCCGCTTCTCCCGCCCCTTCCCCACCAACCGAGAGCGGCTAGGTTCCTCCTCCACAGATCCCCGCCTCCACTCACGCCTCCTCCTCCTCCTCCTCAGCTTCCTGCATCACCTGGTATCTCCTCAATCCCGACATGTCCTGGGTTCCCAACGTCTCCTGGTGAGCGGCATGATTGGATCAAGGATTCCCCAAATCCTTGGGAGGATGCCCTTCTCTGTCATTCTCTGGACCAGTCTGAATTGTTCTCAGATAATATGAGACAGGTGCCCCCGGGAAGACTCAGTTGCCACATTGGGACAGGGTTGGATTGAAGATTTGGGAGGCACTAGTCGTTAAGGGATTGGGTGGTAGGGCCCCTCGGGGTCATGGGGCATTTAGTAGGTTAGAGCCAAAGGCCTTCGAGGTCATGGGGCT
Organism: Mesoplodon bidens; assembly: GCF_964165515.1. NCBI lineage: Eukaryota > Metazoa > Chordata > Mammalia > Artiodactyla > Ziphiidae > Mesoplodon > Mesoplodon bidens. The sequence continues at coordinate 114,391 of NW_027671222.1, forward strand.
GGGATATTTGGGGTCCCGCGTGAGGATTTTCGGGGATTGTGGTCACCCGGATGGGGGTTGAGGGTTCGGCACAGCCTAAATGCCCACCCTCTCTGGCTCCACCCTGGAAACACGCCGGTGCATTAGGTCACAAAGACAGCATCACGCACTAGGGGTGGGGCTTACCTATTACCAGGAAGGGGCGGAGCCAGGGCATTTCTTCAGAGGAGGGGTAGTCCAGAAGGTGGAGCCAGAGCCTATCAATAAAGAGGTGGAGTTAGGGTGTGTTACAAAGGGGCAGGACACGGACCCTCTTTTATAAGGGTGGAGTCAGATTTCAGAGCTGCACCCTGGGAAGACGGAGACCTCAGCCCCAGGCAGCAAGAAAAGAGCTTTGGGACGCTGTCCAGTACTGTTTTGCCAATCCCCTCTCCTCTCTGTCTTCCTGGCTTCTGCTCCGACAATTACCTTTCTTGTCTACCCCATTCTGTTTGTACGATTCTGGGCAGAGGAGGAATAGGGCTCCAGAGAGGGCCCAGTCTAGACAGGCCAGGCTATGGGAACACTTGTTGGCTGAGTGGCCTTGGCCAAGTCACTTCATGGTTAGAGGGTCACAGCCCTTCCTCTCTGAGCTGAGACCTCCTTTCATGTGATTTCTGTTCCTGCAGTCACTAATCAACAAATATTTATCGAGTGACTACTAGGTGCCGGGTGATGTGCTTGGGCATGAGGATACAGCAGAGAAGACAGGCACAGACTCTTCCCTCAGAGAGCTTGTCATCTGGGTTGGACAGGGCAGGGGAATCCAAAGAGACAATAAGATCACTACAATAGACGAAGCTGACTGGCTGGGGGCCGTGGAGGGTGCTTTGGCAAAGCCAAGAAAGAGCAATTAACCCAGTGTGGGAGGTTGGAAATAGCTGCCCTATTTGGTCTGGGGAGGGTGGAATGGAGCCTTGTGGCTGGACGGTATGGGAGAGAATGACCAGAAATGAGTGAAATAAAAGTCCCCTCAGGCTGAAGTGTGGAGAATGGATTCACCTATCCTCTTCCCACCATTCCACACTCTTTTCCCCTCTCATACCTATCTTCCCCTGCCTGGGCTACAGACAGACAGGTGACAGACAGATCCACGGATGCCAGTGGGAAGCATTGCAGTCTGGGCATGGAGAAGCTGTGCTTCCACCGCACTCACCCTCACTTACACTCACACTCACAGTGACACTCCTGCCCTGCTGCAGCTGGGTCAAGTCTGGTGCACGGGAAGAGGAGGCCTGGTCCCCAGGGCTTCAGTAATTCACATCCCTTCACTCAGATGCAGGGCTCTGTCTGTTGTATACTCAACAATTAGGCTTTTGTCCCTGGTCCCTGAGAGGGAGACTCTAAATCTTTGGAATACCTCAAGTAATACGAGTGTCTTTGTTATCTATGAGTCCCTCGGCTCACACCTGAGTTGATGCTAAGAGATGAGGTGACTTGGGCTGAGGCCTGGTCAGCAGAAAGACCAACCATATCACTGCAGAATTGGGGTTTTGAGCCAATCCGTCAGAGGAGATCGAGTCATGTTGCCAACAATTCATTCCTGCCTATGTATGAAATCTCAGTAAAAACTCTGTACACCAAAGCTCATGGAACTTCCTGGTTGGTGAACATATGGATGTACTGGGAGGGTGACGTGCCCTTTGTGTCTCCATGGGGAGAGAGCATGGGAGCTCTGCACTGAGACCCTCCTTGTGTGTCTTTTCATTTGGATGTTCCTGATATATGTACTTTATAAAAAACTAGTTGTCAGGAGAGCACTTCCGAGTTGTGTGAGTCATTCTAGTGAACCATTGGACCTGAGGGGCGTTTGAAGACTTCTGGACTTGTAGCTAGTTAGGCAGAAATGCAGGTGTCCTGGGGACGCCACTTGTGACTGGCTGCTCAAGTGGAGGCAGGCTTGTTGGGACTGTGCCCTTAAACCTGTGGAGTCGAACACTGGCTCTGGGTAGTTAGTGTCTGCATTGAATTGCAGTACATGAGTTGGCAGCAGAATACCTTTCCACTGAGTGCACTCCCCACTGTCTCCATCTATCTGGAACCTTTTCTCCCTTTCATAACTCCTTAGTAGCCTCCCTGTCCCCATTTCCCACTCTTTGTCTTTAGCTCTGAGAACCTCAGCACTCAACATTTTGGACAAGGGAAGTGGGTTGCATTGTCCCTGTTAGGGGAAGGTTTGCAGTGTCGTCCCCTTGAAGGCATTTGAACATGAGTTTTAAGGCTAGGGGTCAGAGCTTGGTTCAGGATTAGAGGTCAGAGCAATATGGTTTGGGGGCTCCCTCTTTCCCAGGTTTCTCCCTACTCCCACCTCTTCTCTGTGGTCCTAAGACTACTGGAGTGGGAAAGATGGGACCCAGCTGGTCCCACAGATTCCCTGAGGACAATGGCAAGTAGCAGGGTAGACTGGGGAAGATCTCCTCCCAGGTCTCCATAGGCCTATCACAGTGACTACACATCCCTCATCTGAGACCTACTCCTCTCTTCGACAAGCAGGGCTAAAGGGAAAGTTCTTTGGAAGCAGGTCCAGTTCCCATATCTCACATCTCAGGACTCTAGGGCTTCCCCCTCCTGGCCCAGCCAGTACTGTCCCGTTCCCCCATTATTTTCCTGTGCCCCAAACTGAGTCAGAGAATTATCGATAGCATGAGGGGAACCCAGCTTAGAACACCCCCTTCTGCCATGCCTTCCCTATCCTGGGAATTGAAAGGGGATTTCTGAGGAGAGGGGCTGGTGAGCTCCCAGGGACACAAGGAAACTAGAGATGAGGGAGGGGAGCAAGTGTTTCCCCCACCTGATGAGAGGGACCCAAGAGACAGAGACCAGAGGAGGAGACCTCTCTGGAGACACCAATCGTAGAGTGCTGTCCCTTTAACTTAATTCTGTGGTGCCCTCCCCGGTGCTGGGGCCAGTCCCTAACTGAAGGCAGACCCACTAGGAGTCCCTGACCCTTCATCACTTCAGTTGCTAGTCGATTTCAGCCCAACTCGGTGACAAGACAGAAAGGAAAGGTAGGGAGCAGTGGCCCTTGGGTTCTCCGAGGGAGGTTACACTTCGGGGGGCTGATGCCAAGTATCTATGTACCCTTTTATTTTTACCATTTGGCTGTGCCACGCGGTATGCGGTATGTTAATTCCCCAGCCAGGGATAGAACGCATACCCCCTGCAGTGGGAGAATGGAGTCTTATCCACTGGACCATCAGGGAAGTCCCCGATGCCCAGTATCTTTCAACTCGGGATCCAACTGAAGGAGCCAGAAGCTGGGGTGTTAACTGTAGGAAAGACCTCCAACAGTTCTCAGTCATTCCCCTATGGCAGGCCAAGGGTGGCAGCTTCTAGGAATCTTTCCCTCCTCTCACAGCCTACTTCCTACAACTAGGGGCTTGAAATATTTTCAATCCACTCCCAGGAGGAGAAGATGCTTCAGGCACCAGGCAAAGTCCTGTCTAGGAGGAAGGTGGCAGCAGAGTGCTGGGATTGTGAGGATTTATGGATGTGGGGACAAGGCTGGGAGGAAGATAAAGCCAGGATTATTTAGCTCCCTCCATACAGGCCACTCACAGAGACGAGTGTGTGTGTGGTGGGGCGGGGTGCTTAGGTGGTGGAAGGCAATCACTGGTCGTAAGGGGAGGCCTGACTCTGATGAGGGGCCCTTAGGAATAATGGGAGCCTGGACACGGATGGACCCCTTATCAGGGAGAGAGGCCCTGTCGATATGGAAACAGCCGGCATGGAGAATGGCTCCCAGCCCGAATCACAGCAGCGGCGGCAGAATGAGGCGGGCAGGACGGTGCCTTCGGTTTAAATCTTTAACTCACCAGCTGGCTAGGCAGCGGCAGCAGGGGTGAGGTGGGGGATGTTGCGACCGGAGCCCTGGAGAGCAGTGCCCAGTCCGCTTGACAAACAGCTCATCAGGCCCCGCAGAAGCTCCAGCTTCTGCTCCCGAGGGTGCGCTGAGCTGTGTGGGGACCCGACACAGGCATGAGGCGGGGCGGGGGCTCCCGGCTTCCCCGCGACCGGTTCTCCCGGACTGAGCCTCATCCATGCCCTGGGCGGGTGCGCGGTATCCCAAGCCCTTCGCCTCCGCTCCCTCCACCACATGTGCAGCCAGGGGAAAAAGTAGAAACAGCCCCAGCCGATCCTGGAAAGAGAAGGCAGAGCAGGGCGGGGGGGGGCGGGGCGGGGGGGGCTCACCCCACTGACTGCGCCCCTTGGACGCTTCTACCCTCTCGTGGAAGGCTCCGCCCTTTTAGAGGCGGTTAAATGCGGTTTACAGGCGGTTTACTGGCGGTCTTTAGAGGCTCCGCCCTTTTAGAGGCGGTTAGAGGCGGTTAGAGGCGCTTTACAGGCGGTTTTTAGAGGCGGTTCCTCCAGTCCACGCCCTCTAAGAGGCCCCTACCCTCCCGCTTCTCCCGCCCCTTCCCCACCAACCGAGAGCGGCTAGGTTCCTCCTCCACAGAACCCCGCCTCCACTCACGCCTCCTCCTCCTCCTCCTCAGCTTCCTGCATCACCTGGTATCTCCTCAATCCCGACATGTCCTGGGTTCCCAACGTCTCCTGGTGAGCGGCATGATTGGATCAAGGATTCCCCAAATCCTTGGGAGGATGCCCTTCTCTGTCATTCTCTGGACCATTCTGAATTGTTCTCAGATAATATGAGACAGGTGCCCCCGGGAAGACTCAGTTGCCACATTGGGACAGGGTTGGATTGAAGATTTGGGAGGCACTAGTCGTTAAGGGATTGGGTGGTAGGGCCCCTCGGGGTCATGGGGCATTTAGGAGGATAGAGCCAAAGGCCTTCGAGGTCATGGGGCTGGGATATTTGGGGTCCCGCGTGAGGATTTTCGGGGATTGTGGTCACCCGGATGGGGGTTGAGGGTTCGGCACAGCCTAAATGCCCACCCTCTCTGGCTCCACCCTGGAAACACGCCGGTGCATTAGGTCACAAAGACAGCATCACGCACTAGGGGTGGGGCTTACCTATTACCAGGAAGGGGCGGAGCCAGGGCATTTCTTCAGAGGAGGGGTAGTCCAGAAGGTGGAGCCAGAGCCTATCAATAATGAGGTGGAGTTAGGGATTGTTACAAAGAGGCAGGGCACGGACCCTCTTTTATAAGGGTGGAGTCAGATTTCAGTGCTGCACCCTGGGAAGACGGAGACCTCAGCCCCAGGCAGCAAGAAAAGAGCTTTGGGACGCTGTCCAGTACTGTTTTGCCAATCCCCTCTCCTCTCTGTCTTCCTGGCTTCTGCTCCGACAATTACCATTCTTGTCTGCCCCATTCTGTTTGTACGATTCTGGGCAGAGGAGGAATAGGGCTCCAGAGAGGACCCAGTCTAGACAGGCCAGGCTATGGGAACACTTGTTGGCTGAGTGGCCTTGGCCAAGTCACTTCATGGTTAGAGGGTCACAGCCCTTCCTCTCTGAGCTGAGACCTCCTTTCATGTGATTTGTGTTCCTGCAGTCACTAATCAACAAATATTTATCGAGTGACTACTAGGTGCCGGGTGATGTGCTTGGGCATGAGGATACAGCAGAGAAGACAGGCACAGACTCTTCCCTCAGAGAGCTTGTCATCTGGGTTGGACAGGGCAGGGGAATCCAAAGAGACAATAAGATCACTACAATAGACGAAGCTGACTGGCTGGGGGCCGTGGAGGGTGCTTTGGCAAAGCCAAGAAAGAGCAATTAACCCAGTGTGGGAGGTTGGAAATAGCTGCCCTATTTGGTCTGGGGAGGGGGGAAGGGAGCCTTGTGGCTGGACGGTATGGGAGAGAATGACCAGAAATGAGTGAAATAAAAGTCCCCTCAGGCTGAAGTGTGGAGAATGGATTCACCTATCCTCTTCCCACCATTCCACACTCTTTTCCCCTCTCATACCTATCTTCCCCTGCCTGGGCTACAGACAGACAGGTGACAGACAGATCCACGGATGCCAGTGGGAAGCATTGCAGTCTGGGCATGGAGAAGCTGTGCTTCCACCGCACTCACCCTCACTTACACTCACACTCACAGTGACACTCCTGCCCTGCTGCAGCTGGGTCAAGTCTGGTGCACGGGAAGAGGAGGCCTGGTCCCCAGGGCTTCAGTAATTCACATCCCTTCACTCAGATGCAGGGCTCTGTCTGTTGTATACTCAACAATTAGGCTTTTGTCCCTGGTCCCTGAGAGGGAGACTCTAAATCTTTGGAATACCTCAAGTAATACGAGTGTCTTTGTTATCTATGAGTCCCTCGGCTCACACCTGAGTTGATGCTAAGAGATGAGGTGACTTGGGCTGAGGCCTGGTCAGCAGAAAGACCAACCATATCACTGCAGAATTGGGGTTTTGAGCCAATCCGTCAGAGGAGATCGAGTCATGTTGCCAACAATTCATTCCTGCCTATGTATGAAATCTCAGTAAAAACTCTGTACACCAAAGCTCATGGAACTTCCTGGTTGGTGAACATATTGATGTACTGGGAGGGTGACGTGCCCTTTGTGTCTCCATGGGGAGAGAGCATGGGAGCTCTGCACTGAGACCCTCCTTGTGTGTCTTTTCATTTGGATGTTCCTGATATATGTACTTTATAAAAAACTAGTTGTCAGGAGAGCACTTCCGAGTTGTGTGAGTCATTCTAGTGAACCATTGGACCTGAGGGGCGTTTGAAGACTTCTGGACTTGTAGCTAGTTAGGCAGAAATGCAGGTGTCCTGGGGACGCCACTTGTGACTGGCTGCTCAAGTGGAGGCGGCTTGTTGGGACTGTGCCCTTAAACCTGTGGAGTCGAACACTGGCTCTGGGTAGTTAGTGTCTGCATTGAATTGCAGTACATGAGTTGGCAGCAGAATACCTTTCCACTGAGTGCACTCCCCACTGTCTCCATCTATCTGGAACCTTTTCTCCCTTTCATAACTCCTTAGTAGCGTCCCTGTCCCCATTTCCCACTCTTTGTCTTTAGCTCTGAGAACCTCAGCACTCAACATTTTGGACAAGGGAAGTGGGTTGCATTGTCCCTGTTAGGGGAATGTTTGCAGTGTCCTCCCCTTGAAGGCATTTGAACATGAGTTTTAAGGCTAGGGGTCAGAGCTTGGTTCAGGATTAGAGGTCAGAGCAATATGGTTGGGGGGCTCCCTCTTTCCCAGGTTTCTCCCTACTCCCACCTCTTCTCTGTGGTCCTAAGACTACTGGAGTGGGAAAGATGGGACCCAGCTGGTCCCACAGATTCCCTGAGGACAATGGCAAGTAGCAGGGTAGACTGGGGAAGATCTCCTCCCAGGTCTCCATAGGCCTATCACAGTGACTACACATCCCTCATCTGAGACCTACTCCTCTCTTCGACAAGCAGGGCTAAAGGGAAAGTTCTTTGGAAGCAGGTCCAGTTCCCATATCTCACATCTCAGGACTCTAGGGCTTCCCCCTCCTGGCCCAGCCAGTACTGTCCCGTTCCCCCATTATTTTCCTGTGCCCCAAACTGAGTCAGAGAATTATCGATAGCATGAGGGGAACCCAGCTTAGAACACCCCCTTCTGCCATGCCTTCCCTATCCTGGGAATTGAAAGGGGATTTCTGAGGAGAGGGGATGGTGAGCTCCCAGGGACACAAGGAAACTAGAGATGAGGGAGGGGAGCAAGTGTTTCCCCCACCTGATGAGAGGGACCCAAGAGACAGAGACCAGAGGAGGAGACCTCTCAGGAGACACCAATCGTAGAGTGCTGTCCCTTTAACTTAATTCTGTGGTGCCCTCCCCGGTGCTGGGGCCGGTCCCTAACTGAAGGCAGACCCACTAGGAGTCCCTGACCCTTCATCACTTCAGTTGCTAGTCGATTTCAGCCCAACTCGGTGACAAGACAGAAAGGAAAGGTAGGGAGCAGTGGCCCTTGGGTTCTCCGAGGGAGGTTACACTTCGGGGGGCTGATGCCAAGTATCTATGTACCCTTTTATTTTTACCATTTGGCTGTGCCACGCAGTATGCGGTATGTTAATTCCCCAGCCAGGGATAGAACGCATACCCCCTGCAGTGGGAGAATGGAGTCTTATCCACTGGACCATCAGGGAAGTCCCCGATGCCCAGTATCTTTCAACTCGGGATCCAACTGAAGGAGCCAGAAGCTGGGGTGTTAACTGTAGGAAAGACCTCCAACAGTTCTCAGTCATTCCCCTATGGCAGGCCAAGGGTGGCAGCTTCTAGGAATCTTTCCCTCCTCTCACAGCCTACTTCCTACAACTAGGGGCTTGAAATATTTTCAATCCACTCCCAGGAGGAGAAGATGCTTCAGGCACCAGGCAAAGTCCTGTCTAGGAGGAAGGTGGCAGCAGAGTGCTGGGATTGTGAGGATTTATGGATGTGGGGACAAGGCTGGGAGGAAGATAAAGCCAGGATTATTTAGCTCCCTCCATACAGGCCACTCACAGAGACGAGTGTGTGTGTGGTGGGGCGGGGTGCTTAGGTGGTGGAAGGCAATCACTGGTCGTATGGGGACGCCTGACTCTGATGAGGGGCCCCTAGGAATAATGGGAGCCTGGACACGGATGGACCCCTTATCAGGGAGAGAGGCCCTGTCGATATGGAAACAGCCGGCATGGAGAATGGCTCCCAGCCCGAATCACAGCAGCGGCGGCAGAATGAGGCGGGCAGGACGGTGGCTTCGGTTTAAATCTTTAACTCACCAGCTGGCTAGGCAGCGGCAGCAGGGGTGCGGTGGGGGATGTTGCGACCGGAGCCCTGGAGAGCAGTGCCCAGTCCGCTTGACAAACAGCTCATCAGGCCCCGCAGAAGCTCCAGCTTCTGCTCCCGAGGGTGCGCTGAGCTGTGTGGGGACCCGACACAGGCATGAGGCGGGGCGGGGGCTCCCGGCTTCCCCGCGACCGGTTCTCCCGGACTGAGCCTCGTCCATGCCCTGGGCAGGTGCGCGGTATCCCAAGCCCTTCGCCTCCGCTCCCTCCACCACATGTGCAGCCAGGGGAAAAAGTAGAAACAGCCCCAGCCGATCCTGGAAAGAGAAGGCAGAGCAGGGCGGGGTGGGGCGGGGCGGGGGGGGCTCACCCCACTGACTGCGCCCCTTGGACGCTTCTACCCTCTCGTGGAAGGCTCCGCCCTTTTAGAGGCGGTTAAATGCGGTTTACAGGCGGTTTACTGGCGGTCTTTAGAGGCTCCGCCCTTTTAGAGGCGGTTAGAGGCGGTTAGAGGCGCTTTACAGGCGGTTTTTAGAGGCGGTTCCTCCAGTCCACGCCCTCTAAGAGGCCCCTACCCTCCCGCTTCTCCCGCCCCTTCCCCACCAACCGAGAGCGGCTAGGTTCCTCCTCCACAGAACCCCGCCTCCACTCACGCCTCCTCCTCCTCCTCCTCAGCTTCCTGCATCACCTGGTATCTCCTCAATCCCGACATGTCCTGGGTTCCCAACGTCTCCTGGTGAGCGGCATGATTGGATCAAGGATTCCCCAAATCCTTGGGAGGATGCCCTTCTCTGTCATTCTCTGGACCAGTCTGAATTGTTCTCAGATAATATGAGACAGGTGCCCCCGGGAAGACTCAGTTGCCACATTGGGACAGGGTTGGATTGAAGATTTGGGAGGCACTAGTCGTTAAGGGATTGGGTGGGAGGGCCCCTCGGGGTCATGGGGCATTTAGGAGGATAGAGCCAAAGGCCTTCGAGGTCATGGGGCTGGGATATTTGGGGTCCCGCGTGAGGATTTTCGGGGATTGTGGTCACCCTGATGGGGGTTGAGGGTTCGGCACAGCCTAAATGCCCACCCTCTCTGGCTCCACCCTGGAAACACGCCGGTGCATTAGGTCACAAAGACAGCATCACGCACTAGGGGTGGGGCTTACCTATTACCAGGAAGGGGCGGAGCCAGGGCATTTCTTCAGAGGAGGGGTAGTCCAGAAGGTGGAGCCAGAGCCTATCAATAAAGAGGTGGAGTTAGGGATTGTTACAAAGAGGCAGGGCACGGACCCTCTTTTATAAGGGTGGAGTCAGATTTCAGTGCTGCACCCTGGGAAGACGGAGACCTCAGCCCCAGGCAGCAAGAAAAGAGCTTTGGGACGCTGTCCAGTACTGTTTTGCCAATCCCCTCTCCTCTCTGTCTTCCTGGCTTCTGCTCCGACAATTACCTTTCTTGTCTGCCCCATTCTGTTTGTACGATTCTGGGCAGAGGAGGAATAGGGCTCCAGAGAGGGCCCAGTCTAGACAGGCCAGGCTATGGGAACACTTGTTGGCTGAGTGGCCTTGGCCAAGTCACTTCATGGTTAGAGGGTCACAGCCCTTCCTCTCTGAGCTGAGACCTCCTTTCATGTGATTTCTGTTCCTGCAGTCACTAATCAACAAATATTTATCGAGGGACTACTAGGTGCCGGGTGATGTGCTTGGGCATGAGGATACAGCAGAGAAGACAGGCACAGACTCTTCCCTCAGAGAGCTTGTCATCTGGGTTGGACAGGGCAGGGGAATCCAAAGAGACAATAAGATCACTACAATAGACGAAGCTGACTGGCTGGGGGCCGTGGAGGGTGCTTTGGCAAAGCCAAGAAAGAGCAATTAACCCAGTGTGGGAGGTTGGAAATAGCTGCCCTATTTGGTCTGGGGAGGGGGGAAGGGAGCCTTGTGGCTGGACGGTATGGGAGAGAATGACCAGAAATGAGTGAAATAAAAGTCCCCTCAGGCTGAAGTGTGGAGAATGGATTCACCTATCCTCTTCCCACCATTCCACACTCTTTTCCCCTCTCATACCTATCTTCCCCTGCCTGGGCTACAGACAGACAGGTGACAGACAGATCCACGGATGCCAGTGGGAAGCATTGCAGTCTGGGCATGGAGAAGCTGTGCTTCCACCGCACTCACCCTCACTTACACTCACACTCACAGTGACACTCCTGCCCTGCTGCAGCTGGGTCAAGTCTGGTGCACGGGAAGAGGAGGCCTGGTCCCCAGGGCTTCAGTAATTCACATCCCTTCACTCAGATGCAGGGCTCTGTCTGTTGTATACTCAACAATTAGGCTTTTGTCCCTGGTCCCTGAGAGGGAGACTCTAAATCTTTGGAATACCTCAAGTAATACGAGTGTCTTTGTTATCTATGAGTCCCTCGGCTCACACCTGAGTTGATGCTAAGAGATGAGGTGACTTGGGCTGAGGCCTGGTCAGCAGAAAGACCAACCATATCACTGCAGAATTGGGGTTTTGAGCCAATCCGTCAGAGGAGATCGAGTCATGTTGCCAACAATTCATTCCTGCCTATGTATGAAATCTCAGTAAAAACTCTGTACACCAAAGCTCATGGAACTTCCTGGTTGGTGAACATATGGATGTACTGGGAGGGTGACGTGCCCTTTGTGTCTCCATGGGGAGAGAGCATGGGAGCTCTGCACTGAGACCCTCCTTGTGTGTCTTTTCATTTGGATGTTCCTGATATATGTACTTTATAAAAAACTAGTTGTCAGGAGAGCACTTCCGAGTTGTGTGAGTCATTCTAGTGAACCATTGGACCTGAGGGGCGTTTGAAGACTTCTGGACTTGTAGCTAGTTAGGCAGAAATGCAGGTGTCCTGGGGACGCCACTTGTGACTGGCTGCTCAAGTGGAGGCAGGCTTGTTGGGACTGTGCCCTTAAACCTGTGGAGTCGAACACTGGCTCTGGGTAGTTAGTGTCTGCATTGAATTGCAGTACATGAGTTGGCAGCAGAATACCTTTCCACTGAGTGCACTCCCCACTGTCTCCATCTATCTGGAACCTTTTCTCCCTTTCATAACTCCTTAGTAGCGTCCCTGTCCCCATTTCCCACTCTTTGTCTTTAGCTCTGAGAACCTCAGCACTCAACATTTTGGACAAGGGAAGTGGGTTGCATTGTCCCTGTTAGGGGAAGGTTTGCAGTGTCGTCCCCTTGAAGGCATTTGAACATGAGTTTTAAGGCTAGGGGTCAGAGCTTGGTTCAGGATTAGAGGTCAGAGCAATATGGTTGGGGGGCTCCCTCTTTCCCAGGTTTCTCCCTACTCCCACCTCTTCTCTGTGGTCCTAAGACTACTGGAGTGGGAAAGATGGGACCCAGCTGGTCCCCCAGATTCCCTGAGGACAATGGCAAGTAGCAGGGTAGACTGGGGAAGATCTCCTCCCAGGTCTCCATAGGCCTATCACAGTGACTACACATCCCTCATCTGAGACCTACTCCTCTCTTCGACAAGCAGGGCTAAAGGGAAAGTTCTTTGGAAGCAGGTCCAGTTCCCATATCTCACATCTCAGGACTCTAGGGCTTCCCCCTCCTGGCCCAGCCAGTACTGTCCCGTTCCCCCATTATTTTCCTGTGCCCCAAACTGAGTCAGAGAATTATCGATAGCATGAGGGGAACCCAGCTTAGAACACCCCCTTCTGCCATGCCTTCCCTATCCTGGGAATTGAAAGGGGATTTCTGAGGAGAGGGGATGGTGAGCTCCCAGGGACACAAGGAAACTAGAGATGAGGGAGGGGAGCAAGTGTTTCCCCCACCTGATGAGAGGGACCCAAGAGACAGAGACCAGAGGAGGAGACCTCTCAGGAGACACCAATCGTAGAGTGCTGTCCCTTTAACTTAATTCTGTGGTGCCCTCCCCGGTGCTGGGGCCAGTCCCTAACTGAAGGCAGACCCACTAGGAGTCCCTGACCCTTCATCACTTCAGTTGCTAGTCGATTTCAGCCCAACTCGGTGACAAGACAGAAAGGAAAGGTAGGGAGCAGTGGCCCTTGGGTTCTCCGAGGGAGGTTACACTTCGGGGGGCTGATGCCAAGTATCTATGTACCCTTTTATTTTTACCATTTGGCTGTGCCACGCGGTATGCGGTATGTTAATTCCCCAGCCAGGGATAGAACGCATACCCCCTGCAGTGGGAGAATGGAGTCTTATCCACTGGACCATCAGGGAAGTCCCCGATGCCCAGTATCTTTCAACTCGGGATCCAACTGAAGGAGCCAGAAGCTGGGGTGTTAACTGTAGGAAAGACCTCCAACAGTTCTCAGTCATTCCCCTATGGCAGGCCAAGGGTGGCAGCTTCTAGGAATCTTTCCCTCCTCTCACAGCCTACTTCCTACAACTAGGGGCTTGAAATATTTTCAATCCACTCCCAGGAGGAGAAGATGCTTCAGGCACCAGGCAAAGTCCTGTCTAGGAGGAAGGTGGCAGCAGAGTGCTGGGATTGTGAGGATTTATGGATGTGGGGACAAGGCTGGGAGGAAGATAAAGCCAGGATTATTTAGCTCCCTCCATACAGGCCACTCACAGAGACGAGTGTGTGTGTGGTGGGGCGGGGTGCTTAGGTGGTGGAAGGCAATCACTGGTCGTATGGGGACGCCTGACTCTGATGAGGGGCCCCTAGGAATAATGGGAGCCTGGACACGGATGGACCCCTTATCAGGGAGAGAGGCCCTGTCGATATGGAAACAGCCGGCATGGAGAATGGCTCCCAGCCCGAATCACAGCAGCGGCGGCAGAATGAGGCGGGCAGAACGGTGGCTTCGGTTTAAATCTTTAACTCACCAGCTGGCTAGGCAGCGGCAGCAGGGGTGCGGTGGGGGATGTTGCGACCGGAGCCCTGGAGAGCAGTGCCCAGTCCGCTTGACAAACAGCTCATCAGGCCCCGCAGAAGCTCCAGCTTCTGCTCCCGAGGGTGCGCTGAGCTGTGTGGGGACCCGACACAGGCATGAGGCGGGGCGGGGGCTCCCGGCTTCCCCGCGACCGGTTCTCCCGGACTGAGCCTCGTCCATGCCCTGGGCAGGTGCGCGGTATCCCAAGCCCTTCGCCTCCGCTCCCTCCACCACATGTGCAGCCAGGGGAAAAAGTAGAAACAGCCCCAGCCGATCCTGGAAAGAGAAGGCAGAGCAGGGCGGGGTGGGGCGGGGCGGTGGGGGCTCACCCCACTGACTGCGCCCCTTGGACGCTTCTACCCTCTCGTGGAATGCTCCGCCCTTTTAGAGGCGGTTAAATGCGGTTTACAGGCGGTTTACTGGCGGTCTTTAGAGGCTCCGCCCTTTTAGAGGCGGTTAGAGGCGGTTAGAGGCGCTTTACAGGCGGTTTTTAGAGGCGGTTCCTCCAGTCCACGCCCTCTAAGAGGCCCCTACCCTCCCGCTTCTCCCGCCCCTTCCCCACCAACCGAGAGCGGCTAGGTTCCTCCTCCACAGAACCCCGCCTCCACTCACGCCTCCTCCTCCTCCTCCTCAGCTTCCTGCATCACCTGGTATCTCCTCAATCCCGACATGTCCTGGGTTCCCAACGTCTCCTGGTGAGCGGCATGATTGGATCAAGGATTCCCCAAATCCTTGGGAGGATGCCCTTCTCTGTCATTCTCTGGACCAGTCTGAATTGTTCTCAGATAATATGAGACAGGTGCCCCCGGGAAGACTCAGTTGCCACATTGGGACAGGGTTGGATTGAAGATTTGGGAGGCACTAGTCGTTAAGGGATTGGGTGGTAGGGCCCCTCGGGGTCATGGGGCATTTAGGAGGATAGAGCCAAAGGCCTTCGAGGTCATGGGGCTGGGATATTTGGGGTCCCGCGTGAGGATTTTCGGGGATTGTGGTCACCCGGATGCGGGTTGAGGGTTCGGCACAGCCTAAATGCCCACCCTCTCTGGCTCCACCCTGGAAACACGCGGGTGCATTAGGTCACAAAGACAGCATCACGCACTAGGGGTGGGGCTTACCTATTACCAGGAAGGGGCGGAGCCAGGGCATTTCTTCAGAGGAGGGGTAGTCCAGAAGGTGGAGCCAGAGCCTATCAATAAAGAGGTGGAGTTAGGGATTGTTACAAAGAGGCAGGGCACGGACCCTCTTTTATAAGGGTGGAGTCAGATTTCAGTGCTGCACCCTGGGAAGACGGAGACCTCAGCCCCAGGCAGCAAGAAAAGAGCTTTGGGACGCTGTCCAGTACTGTTTTGCCAATCCCCTCTCCTCTCTGTCTTCCTGGCTTCTGCTCCGACAATTACCTTTCTTGTCTGCCCCATTCTGTTTGTACGATTCTGGGCAGAGGAGGAATAGGGCTCCAGAGAGGGCCCAGTCTAGACAGGCCAGGCTATGGGAACACTTGTTGGCTGAGTGGCCTTGGCCAAGTCACTTCATGGTTAGAGGGTCACAGCCCTTCCTCTCTGAGCTGAGACCTCCTTTCATGTGATTTCTGTTCCTGCAGTCACTAATCAACAAATATTTATCGAGGGACTACTAGGTGCCGGGTGATGTGCTTGGGCATGAGGATACAGCAGAGAAGACAGGCACAGACTCTTCCCTCAGAGAGCTTGTCATCTGGGTTGGACAGGGCAGGGGAATCCAAAGAGACAATAAGATCACTACAATAGACGAAGCTGACTGGCTGGGGGCCGTGGAGGGTGCTTTGGCAAAGCCAAGAAAGAGCAATTAACCCAGTGTGGGAGGTTGGAAATAGCTGCCCTATTTGGTCTGGGGAGGGGGGAAGGGAGCCTTGTGGCTGGACGGTATGGGAGAGAATGACCAGAAATGAGTGAAATAAAAGTCCCCTCAGGCTGAAGTGTGGAGAATGGATTCACCTATCCTCTTCCCACCATTCCACACTCTTTTCCCCTCTCATACCTATCTTCCCCTGCCTGGGCTACAGACAGACAGGTGACAGACAGATCCACGGATGCCAGTGGGAAGCATTGCAGTCTGGGCATGGAGAAGCTGTGCTTCCACCGCACTCACCCTCACTTACACTCACACTCACAGTGACACTCCTGCCCTGCTGCAGCTGGGTCAAGTCTGGTGCACGGGAAGAGGAGGCCTGGTCCCCAGGGCTTCAGTAATTCACATCCCTTCACTCAGATGCAGGGCTCTGTCTGTTGTATACTCAACAATTAGGCTTTTGTCCCTGGTCCCTGAGAGGGAGACTCTAAATCTTTGGAATACCTCAAGTAATACGAGTGTCTTTGTTATCTATGAGTCCCTCGGCTCACACCTGAGTTGATGCTAAGAGATGAGGTGACTTGGGCTGAGGCCTGGTCAGCAGAAAGACCAACCATATCACTGCAGAATTGGGGTTTTGAGCCAATCCGTCAGAGGAGATCGAGTCATGTTGCCAACAATTCATTCCTGCCTATGTATGAAATCTCAGTAAAAACTCTGTACACCAAAGCTCATGGAACTTCCTGGTTGGTGAACATATGGATGTACTGGGAGGGTGACGTGCCCTTTGTGTCTCCATGGGGAGAGAGCATGGGAGCTCTGCACTGAGACCCTCCTTGTGTGTCTTTTCATTTGGATGTTCCTGATATATGTACTTTATAAAAAACTAGTTGTCAGGAGAGCACTTCCGAGTTGTGTGAGTCATTCTAGTGAACCATTGGACCTGAGGGGCGTTTGAAGACTTCTGGACTTGTAGCTAGTTAGGCAGAAATGCAGGTGTCCTGGGGACGCCACTTGTGACTGGCTGCTCAAGTGGAGGCAGGCTTGTTGGGACTGTGCCCTTAAACCTGTGGAGTCGAACACTGGCTCTGGGTAGTTAGTGTCTGCATTGAATTGCAGTACATGAGTTGGCAGCAGAATACCTTTCCACTGAGTGCACTCCCCACTGTCTCCATCTATCTGGAACCTTTTCTCCCTTTCATAACTCCTTAGTAGCCTCCCTGTCCCCATTTCCCACTCTTTGTCTTTAGCTCTGAGAACCTCAGCACTCAACATTTTGGACAAGGGAAGTGGGTTGCATTGTCCCTGTTAGGGGAAGGTTTGCAGTGTCGTCGCCTTGAAGGCATTTGAACATGAGTTTTAAGGCTAGGGGTCAGAGCTTGGTTCAGGATTAGAGGTCAGAGCAATATGGTTGGGGGGCTCCCTCTTTCCCAGGTTTCTCCCTACTCCCACCTCTTCTCTGTGGTCCTAAGACTACTGGAGTGGGAAAGATGGGACCCAGCCGGTCCCCCAGATTCCCTGAGGACAATGGCAAGTAGCAGGGTAAGACTGGGGAAGATCTCCTCCCAGGTCTCCATAGGCCTATCACAGTGACTACACATCCCTCATCTGAGACCTACTCCTCTCTTCGACAAGCAGGGCTAAAGGGAAAGTTCTTTGGAAGCAGGTCCAGTTCCCATATCTCACATCTCAGGACTCTAGGGCTTCTGCCTCCTGGCCCAGCCAGCACTGTCCCTCTCCCCCATTATTTTCCTGTGCCCCAAACTGAGTCAGTGAATTATCGATAGCATGAGGGGAACCCGGCTTAGAACACCCCCTTCTGCCATGCCTTCCCTATCCTGGGAATTGAAAGGGGATTTCTGAGGAGAGGGGCTGGTGAACTCCCAGGGACACAAGGAAACTAGAGATGAGGGAGGGGGGCAAGTGTTTCCCCCACCTGATGAGAGGGACCCAAGAGACAGAGACCAGAGGAAGAGACCTCTCAGGAGACACCAATCGTAGAGTGCTGTCCCTTTAACTTAATTCTGTGGTGCCCTCCCCGGTGCTGGGGCCAGTCCCTAACTGAAAGCAGACCCACTAGGAGTCCCTGACCCTTCATCACTTCAGTTGATAGTCGATTTCAGCCCAACTCGATGACAAGACAGAAAGGAAAGGTAGGGAGCAGTGGCCCTTGGGTTCTCCTAGGGAGGTTACACTTCGGGGGGCTGATGCCAAGTATCTATGTACCCTTTTATTTGGACCTTTTGGCTGTGCCGCACGGCATGCGGTATGTTAATTCCCCAGCCAGGGATAGAACGCATACCCCCTGCAGTGGGAGCATGGAGTCTTATCCACTGGACCATCAGGGAAGTCCCTGATGCCCAGTATCTTTCAACTCGGGATCCAACTGAAGGAGCCTGAAGCTGGGGTGTTAACTGTAGGAAAGACCTCCAACAGTTCTCAGTCATTGCCCTATGGCAGGCCAAGGGTGGCAGCTTCTAGGAATCTTTCCCTCCTCTCACAGCCTACTTCCTACAACTATGGGCTTGAAATAGTTTCGATCCACTCCCAGGAGGAGAAGATGCTTCAGGCACCAGGCAAAGTCCTGTCTAGGAGGAAGGTGGCAGCAGAGTGCTGGGATTGTGAGGATTTATGGATGTGGGGACAAGGCTGGGAGGAAGATAAAGCCAGGATTATTTAGCTCCCTCCATACAGGCCACTCACAGAGACGAGTGTGTGTGTGGTGGGGCGGGGGGCTTAGGTGATGGAAGGCAATCACTGGTCGTAAGGGGAGGCCTGACTCTGATGAGGGGCCCTTAGGAATAATGGGAGCCTGGACACGGATGGACCCCTTATCAGGGAGAGAGGCCCTGTCGATATGGAAACAGCCGGCATGGAGAATGGCTCCCAGCCCGAATGGCAGCAGCGGCGGCAGAATCAGGAGGGCAGGACGGTGGCTTCGGTTTAAATCTTTAACTCACCAGCTGGCTAGGCAGCGGCAGCAGGGGTGCGGTGGGGGATGTTGCGACCGGAGCCCTGGAGAGCAGTGCCCAGTCCGCTTGACAAACAGCTCCTCAGGCCCCGCAGAAGCTCCAGCTTCTGCTCCCGAGGGTGCGCTGAGCTGTGTGGGGACCCGACACAGGCATGAGGCGGGGCGGGGGCTCCCGGCTTCCCCGCGACCGGTTCTCCCGGACTGAGCCTCGTCCATGCCCTGGGCGGGTGCGCGGTATCCCAAGCCCTTCGCCTCCGCTCCCTCCACCACATGTGCAGCCAGGGGAAAAAGTAGAAACAGCCCCAGCCGATCCTGGAAAGAGAAGGCAGAGCAGGGCGGGGTGGGGCGGGGCGGGGCGTGGCTGACCCCACTGAGTCCGCCCCTTGGACGCTTCTACCCTCTCGTGGAAGGCTCCGCCCTTTTAGAGGCGGTTAGAGGCGGTTTACAGGCGGTTTACAGGCGGTCTTTACAGGCTCCGCCCTTTTAGAGGCGGTTAGAGGCGCTTTACAGGCGCTTTACAGGCGGTTTTTAGAGGCGGTTCCTCCAGTCCACGCCCCCTAAGAGGCCCCTCCCCTCCCGCTTCTCCCGCCCCTTCCCCACCAACCGGGAGCGGCTAGGTTCCTCCTCCGCAGAACCCCGCCTCCACTCACGCCTCCTCCTCCTCCTCCTCCCCAGCTTCCTGCATCACCTGGTATCTCCTCAATCCCGACATGTCCTGGGTTCCCAACGTCTCCTGGTGAGCGGCATGATTGGATCAAGGATTCCCCAAATCCTTGGGAGGATGCCCTTCTCTGTCATTCTCTGGACCAGTCTGAATTGTTCTCAGATAATATGAGACAGGTGCCCCCGGGAAGACTCAGTTGCCACATTGGGACAGGGTTGGATTGAAGATTTGGGAGGCACTAGTCGTTAAGGGATTGGGTGGTAGGGCCCCTCGGGGTCATGGGGCATTTAGGAGGTTAGAGCCAAAGGCCTTCGAGGTCATGGGGCTGGGATATTTGGGGTCCCGCGTGAGGATTTTGGGGGATTGTGGTCACCCGGATGCGGGTTGAGGGTTCGGCACAGCCTAAATGCCCACCCTCTCTGGCTCCACCCTGGAAACACGCCGGTGCATTAGGTCACAAAGACAGCATCACGCACTAGGGGTGGGGCTTACCTATTACCAGGAAGGGGCGGAGCCCGGGCATTTCTTCAGAGGAGGGGTAGTCCAGAAGGTGGAGCCAGAGCCTATCAATAAAGAGGTGGAGTTAGGGTTTGTTACAAAGAGGCAGGGCACGGACCCTCTTTTATAAGGGTGGAGTCAGATTTCAGAGCTGCACCCTGGGAAGACGGAGACCTCAGCCCCAGGCAGCAAGAAAAGAGCTTTGGGACGCTGTCCAGTACTCTTTTGCCAATCCCCTCTCCTCTCTGTCTTCCTGGCTTCTGCTCCGACAATTACCTTTCTTGTCTGCCCCAGTCTGTTTGTACGATTCTGGGCAGAGGAGGAATAGGGCTCCAGAGAGGGCCCAGTCTAGACAGGCCAGGCTATGGGAACACTTGTTGGCTGAGTGGCCTTGGCCAAGTCACTTCATGGTTAGAGGGTCACAGCCCTTCCTCTCTGAGCTGAGACCTCCTTTCATGTGATTTCTGTTCCTGCAGTCACTAATCAACAAATATTTATCCAGTGACTACTAGGTGCCGGGTGATGTGCTTGGGCATGAGGATACAGCAGAGAAGACAGGCACAGACGCTTCCCTCAGGCAGCTTGTCATCTGGGTTGGACAGGGCAGGGGAATCCAAAGAGACAATAAGATCACTACAATAGACGAAGCTGACTGGCTGGGGGCCGTGGAGGGTGCTTTGGCAAAACCAAGAAAGAGCAATTAACCCAGTGTGGGAGGTTGGAAATAGCTGCCCTATTTGGTCTGGGGAGGGGGGAAGGGAGCCTTGTGGCTGGACGGTATGGGAGAGAATGACCAGAAATGAGTGAAATAAAAGTCCCCTCAGGCTGAAGTGTGGAGAATGGATTCACCTATCCTCTTCCCACCATTCCACACTCTTTTCCCCTCTCATACCTATCTTCCCCTGCCTGGGCTACAGACAGACAGGTGACAGACAGATCCACGGATGCCAGTGGGAAGCATTGCAGTCTGGGCATGGAGAAGCTGTGCTTCCACCGCACTCACCCTCACTTACACTCACACTCACAGTGACACTCCTGCCCTGCTGCAGCTGGGTCAAGTCTGGTGCACGGGAAGAGGAGGCCTGGTCCCCAGGGCTTCAGTAATTCACATCCCTTCACTCAGATGCAGGGCTCTGTCTGTTGTATACTCAACAATTTGGCTTTTGTCCCTGGTCCCTGAGAGGGAGACTCTAAATCTTTGGAATACCTCAAGTAATACGAGTGTCTTTGTTATCTATGAGTCCCTCGGCTCACACCTGAGTTGATGCTAAGAGATGAGGTGACTTGGGCTGAAGCCTGGTCAGCAGAAAGACCAACCATATCACTGCAGAATTGGGGTTTTGAGCCAATCCGTCAGAGGAGATCGAGTCATGTTGCCAACAATTCATTCCTGCCTATGTATGAAATCTCAGTAAAAACTCTGTACACCAAAGCTCATGGAACTTGCTGGTTGGTGAACATATTGATGTACCGGGAGGGTGACGTGCCCTTTGTGTCTCCATGGGGAGAGAGCATGGGAGCAATGCACTGAGACCCTCCTTGTGTGTCTTTTCATTTGGATGTTCCTGATATATGTACTTTAAAAAAACTAGTTGTCAGGAGAGCACTTCCGAGTTGTGTGAGTCATTCTAGTGAACCATTGGACCTGAGGGGGGTTTGAAGACCTCTGGACTTGTAGCTAGTTAGGCAGAAATGCAGGTGTCCTGGGGACCCCACTTGTGACTGGCAGCTCAAGTGGAGGCAGGCTTGTTGGGACTGTGCCCTTAAACCTGTGGAGTCGAACACTGGCTCTGGGTAGTTAGTGTCTGCATTGAATTGCAGTACATGAGTTGGCAGCAGAATACCTTTCCACTGAGTGCACTCCCCACTGTCTCCATCTATCTGGAACCTTTTCTCCCTTTCATAACTCCTTAGTAGCCTCCCTGTCCCCATTTCCCACTCTTTGTCTTTAGCTCTGAGAACCTCAGCACTCAACATTTTGGACAAGGGAAGTGGGTTGCATTGTCCCTGTTAGGGGAAGGTTTGCAGTGTCGTCGCCTTGAAGGCATTTGAACATGAGTTTTAAGGCTAGGGGTCAGAGCTTGGTTCAGGATTAGAGGTCAGAGCAATATGGTTGGGGGGCTCCCTCTTTCCCAGGTTTCTCCCTACTCCCACCTCTTCTCTGTGGTCCTAAGACTACTGGAGTGGGAAAGATGGGACCCAGCCGGTCCCCCAGATTCCCTGAGGACAATGGCAAGTAGCAGGGTAAGACTGGGGAAGATCTCCTCCCAGGTCTCCATAGGCCTATCACAGTGACTACACATCCCTCATCTGAGACCTACTCCTCTCTTCGACAAGCAGGGCTAAAGGGAAAGTTCTTTGGAAGCAGGTCCAGTTCCCATATCTCACATCTCAGGACTCTAGGGCTTCTGCCTCCTGGCCCAGCCAGCACTGTCCCTCTCCCCCATTATTTTCCTGTGCCCCAAACTGAGTCAGTGAATTATCGATAGCATGAGGGGAACCCGGCTTAGAACACCCCCTTCTGCCATGCCTTCCCTATCCTGGGAATTGAAAGGGGATTTCTGAGGAGAGGGGCTGGTGAGCTCCCAGGGACACAAGGAAACTAGAGATGAGGGAGGGGGGCAAGTGTTTCCCCCACCTGATGAGAGGGACCCAAGAGACAGAGACCAGAGGAAGAGACCTCTCAGGAGACACCAATCGTAGAGTGCTGTCCCTTTAACTTAATTCTGTGGTGCCCTCCCCGGTGCTGGGGCCAGTCCCTAACTGAAAGCAGACCCACTAGGAGTCCCTGACCCTTCATCACTTCAGTTGATAGTCGATTTCAGCCCAACTCGGTGACAAGACAGAAAGGAAAGGTAGGGAGCAGTGGCCCTTGGGTTCTCCTAGGGAGGTTACACTTCGGGGGGCTGATGCCAAGTATCTATGTACCCTTTTATTTTGACCTTTTGGCTGTGCCGCGCGGCATGCGGTATGTTAATTCCCCAGCCAGGGATAGAACGCATACCCCCTGCAGTGGGAGCATGGAGTCTTATCCACTGGACCATCAGGGAAGTCCCTGATGCCCAGTATCTTTCAACTCGGGATCCAACTGAAGGAGCCAGAAGCTGGGGTGTTAACTGTAGGAAAGACCTCCAACAGTTCTCAGTCACTGCCCTATGGCAGGCCAAGGGTGGCAGCTTCTAGGAATCTTTCCCTCCTCTCACAGCCTACTTCCTACAACTATGGGCTTGAAATAGTTTCGATCCACTCCCAGGAGAAGAAGATGCTTCAGGCACCAGGCAAAGTCCTGTCTAGGAGGAAGGTGGCAGAAGAGTGCTGGGATTGTGAGGATTTATGGATGTGGGGACAAGGCTGGGAGGAAGATAAAGCCAGGATTATTTAGCTCCCTCCATACAGGCCACTCACAGAGACGAGTGTGTGTGTGGTGGGGCGGGGGGCTTAGGTGGTGGAAGGCAATCACTGGTCGTAAGGGGAGGCCTGACTCTGATGAGGGGCCCTTAGGAATAATGGGAGCCTGGACACGGATGGACCCCTTATCAGGGAGAGAGGCCCTGTCGATATGGAAACAGCCGGCATGGAGAATGGCTCCCAGCCCGAATGGCAGCAGCGGCGGCAGAAACAGGAGGGCAGGACGGTGGCTTCGGTTTAAATCTTTAACTCACCAGCTGGCTAGGCAGCGGCAGCAGGGGTGCGGTGGGGGATGTTGCGACCGGAGCCCTGGAGAGCAGTGCCCAGTCCGCTTGACAAACAGCTCCTCAGGCCCCGCAGAAGCTCCAGCTTCTGCTCCCGAGGGTGCGCTGAGCTGTGTGGGGACCCGACACAGGCATGAGGCGGGGCGGGGGCTCCCGGCTTCCCCGCGACCGGTTCTCCCGGACTGAGCCTCGTCCAGGCCCTGGGCGGGTGCGCGGTATCCCAAGCCCTTCGCCTCCGCTCCCTCCACCACATGTGCAGCCAGGGGAAAAAGTAGAAACAGCCCCAGCCGATCCTGGAAAGAGAAGGCAGAGCAGGGCGGGGTGGGGCGGGGCGGGGCGTGGCTGACCCCACTGAGTCCGCCCCTTGGACGCTTCTACCCTCTCGTGGAAGGCTCCGCCCTTTTAGAGGCGGTTAGAGGCGGTTTACAGGCGGTTTACAGGCGGTCTTTAGAGGCTCCGCCCTTAAAAAGGCGGTTAGAGGCGGTTAGAGGCGCTTTACAGGCGCTTTACAGGCGGTTTTTAGAGGCGGTTCCTCCAGTCCACGCCCCCTAAGAGGCCCCTCCCCTCCCGCTTCTCCCGCCCCTTCCCCACCAACCGGGAGCGGCTAGGTTCCTCCTCCGCAGAACCCCGCCTCCACTCACGCCTCCTCCTCCTCCTCCTCCCCAGCTTCCTGCATCACCTGGTATCTCCTCAATCCCGACATGTCCTGGGTTCCCAACGTCTCCTGGTGAGCGGCATGATTGGATCAAGGATTCCCCAAATCCTTGGGAGGATGCCCTTCTCTGTCATTCTCTGGACCAGTCTGAATTGTTCTCAGATAATATGAGACAGGTGCCCCCGGGAAGACTCAGTTGCCACATTGGGACAGGGTTGGATTGAAGATTTGGGAGGCACTAGTCGTTAAGGGATTGGGTGGTAGGGCCCCTCGGGGTCATGGGGCATTTAGGAGGTTAGAGCCAAAGGCCTTCGAGGTCATGGGGCTGGGATATTTGGGGTCCCGCGTGAGGATTTTGGGGGATTGTGGTCACCCGGATGCGGGTTGAGGGTTCGGCACAGCCTAAATGCCCACCCTCTCTGGCTCCACCCTGGAAACACGCCGGTGCATTAGGTCACAAAGACAGCATCACGCACTAGGGGTGGGGCTTACCTATTACCAGGAAGGGGCGGAGCCCGGGCATTTCTTCAGAGGAGGGGTAGTCCAGAAGGTGGAGCCAGAGCCTATCAATAAAGAGGTGGAGTTAGGGTTTGTTACAAAGAGGCAGGGCACGGACCCTCTTTTATAAGGGTGGAGTCAGATTTCAGAGCTGCACCCTGGGAAGACGGAGACCTCAGCCCCAGGCAGCAAGAAAAGAGCTTTGGGACGCTGTCCAGTACTCTTTTGCCAATCCCCTCTCCTCTCTGTCTTCCTGGCTTCTGCTCCGACAATTACCTTTCTTGTCTGCCCCAGTCTGTTTGTACGATTCTGGGCAGAGGAGGAATAGGGCTCCAGAGAGGGCCCAGTCTAGACAGGCCAGGCTATGGGAACACTTGTTGGCTGAGTGGCCTTGGCCAAGTCACTTCATGGTTAGAGGGTCACAGCCCTTCCTCTCTGAGCTGAGACCTCCTTTCATGTGATTTCTGTTCCTGCAGTCACTAATCAACAAATATTTATCCAGTGACTACTAGGTGCCGGGTGATGTGCTTGGGCATGAGGATACAGCAGAGAAGACAGGCACAGACGCTTCCCTCAGGCAGCTTGTCATCTGGGTTGGACAGGGCAGGGGAATCCAAAGAGACAATAAGATCACTACAATAGACGAAGCTGACTGGCTGGGGGCCATGGAGGGTGCTTTGGCAAAGCCAAGAAAGAGCAATTAACCCAGTGTGGGAGGTTGGAAATAGCTGCCCTATTTGGTCTGGGGAGGGGGGAAGGGAGCCTTGTGGCTGGACGGTATGGGAGAGAATGACCAGAAATGAGTGAAATAAAAGTACCCTCAGGCTGAAGTGTGGAGAATGGATTCACCTATCCTCTTCCCACCATTCCACACTCTTTTCCCCTCTCATACCTATCTTCCCCTGCCTGGGCTACAGACAGACAGGTGACAGACAGATCCACGGATGCCAGTGGGAAGCATTGCAGTCTGGGCATGGAGAAGCTGTGCTTCCACCGCACTCACCCTCACTTACACTCACACTCACAGTGACACTCCTGCCCTGCTGCAGCTGGGTCAAGTCTGGTGCACGGGAAGAGGAGGCCTGGTCCCCAGGGCTTCAGTAATTCACATCCCTTCACTCAGATGCAGGGCTCTGTCTGTTGTATACTCAACAATTTGGCTTTTGTCCCTGGTCCCTGAGAGGGAGACTCTAAATCTTTGGAATACCTCAAGTAATACGAGTGTCTTTGTTATCTATGAGTCCCTCGGCTCACACCTGAGTTGATGCTAAGAGATGAGGTGACTTGGGCTGAGGCCTGGTCAGCAGAAAGACCAACCATATCACTGCAGAATTGGGGTTTTGAGCCAATCCGTCAGAGGAGATCGAGTCTTGTTGCCAACAATTCATTCCTGCCTATGTATGAAATCTCAGTAAAAACTCTGTACACCAAAGCTCATGGAACTTCCTGGTTGGTGAACATATTGATGTACCGGGAGGGTGACGTGCCCTTTGTGTCTCCATGGGGAGAGAGCATGGGAGCAATGCACTGAGACCCTCCTTGTGTGTCTTTTCATTTGGATGTTCCTGATATATGTACTTTATAAAAAACTAGTTGTCAGGAGAGCACTTCCGAGTTGTGTGAGTCATTCTAGTGAACCATTGGACCTGAGGGGGGTTTGAAGACCTCTGGACTTGTAGCTAGTTAGGCAGAACTGCAGGTGTCCTGGGGACCCCACTTGTGACTGGCAGCTCAAGTGGAGGCAGGCTTGTTGGGACTGTGCCCTTAAACCTGTGGAGTCGAACACTGGCTCTGGGTAGTTAGTGTCTGCATTGAATTGCAGTACATGAGTTGGCAGCAGAATACCTTTCCACTGAGTGCACTCCCCACTGTCTCCATCTATCTGGAACCTTTTCTCCCTTTCATAACTCCTTAGTAGCCTCCCTGTCCCCATTTCCCACTCTTTGTCTTTAGCTCTGAGAACCTCAGCACTCAACATTTTGGACAAGGGAAGTGGGTTGCATTGTCCCTGTTAGGGGAAGGTTTGCAGTGTCGTCGCCTTGAAGGCATTTGAACATGAGTTTTAAGGCTAGGGGTCAGAGCTTGGTTCAGGATTAGAGGTCAGAGCAATATGGTTGGGGGGCTCCCTCTTTCCCAGGTTTCTCCCTACTCCCACCTCTTCTCTGTGGTCCTAAGACTACTGGAGTGGGAAAGATGGGACCCAGCCGGTCCCCCAGATTCCCTGAGGACAATGGCAAGTAGCAGGGTAAGACTGGGGAAGATCTCCTCCCAGGTCTCCATAGGCCTATCACAGTGACTACACATCCCTCATCTGAGACCTACTCCTCTCTTCGACAAGCAGGGCTAAAGGGAAAGTTCTTTGGAAGCAGGTCCAGTTCCCATATCTCACATCTCAGGACTCTAGGGCTTCTGCCTCCTGGCCCAGCCAGCACTGTCCCTCTCCCCCATTATTTTCCTGTGCCCCAAACTGAGTCAGTGAATTATCGATAGCATGAGGGGAACCCGGCTTAGAACACCCCCTTCTGCCATGCCTTCCCTATCCTGGGAATTGAAAGGGGATTTCTGAGGAGAGGGGCTGGTGAACTCCCAGGGACACAAGGAAACTAGAGATGAGGGAGGGGGGCAAGTGTTTCCCCCACCTGATGAGAGGGACCCAAGAGACAGAGACCAGAGGAAGAGACCTCTCAGGAGACACCAATCGTAGAGTGCTGTCCCTTTAACTTAATTCTGTGGTGCCCTCCCCGGTGCTGGGGCCAGTCCCTAACTGAAAGCAGACCCACTAGGAGTCCCTGACCCTTCATCACTTCAGTTGATAGTCGATTTCAGCCCAACTCGATGACAAGACAGAAAGGAAAGGTAGGGAGCAGTGGCCCTTGGGTTCTCCTAGGGAGGTTACACTTCGGGGGGCTGATGCCAAGTATCTATGTACCCTTTTATTTGGACCTTTTGGCTGTGCCGCACGGCATGCGGTATGTTAATTCCCCAGCCAGGGATAGAACGCATACCCCCTGCAGTGGGAGCATGGAGTCTTATCCACTGGACCATCAGGGAAGTCCCTGATGCCCAGTATCTTTCAACTCGGGATCCAACTGAAGGAGCCAGAAGCTGGGGTGTTAACTGTAGGAAAGACCTCCAACAGTTCTCAGTCATTGCCTTATGGCAGGCCAAGGGTGGCAGCTTCTAGGAATCTTTCCCTCCTCTCACAGCCTACTTCCTACAACTATGGGCTTGAAATAGTTTCGATCCACTCCCAGGAGGAGAAGATGCTTCAGGCACCAGGCAAAGTCCTGTCTAGGAGGAAGGTGGCAGCAGAGTGCTGGGATTGTGAGGATTTATGGATGTGGGGACAAGGCTGGGAGGAAGATAAAGCCAGGATTATTTAGCTCCCTCCATACAGGCCACTCACAGAGACGAGTGTGTGTGTGGTGGGGCGGGGGGCTTAGGTGATGGAAGGCAATCACTGGTCGTAAGGGGAGGCCTGACTCTGATGAGGGGCCCTTAGGAATAATGGGAGCCTGGACACGGATGGACCCCTTATCAGGGAGAGAGGCCCTGTCGATATGGAAACAGCCGGCATGGAGAATGGCTCCCAGCCCGAATGGCAGCAGCGGCGGCAGAATCAGGAGGGCAGGATGGTGGCTTCGGTTTAAATCTTTAACTCACCAGCTGGCTAGGCAGCGGCAGCCGGGGTGCGGTGGGGGATGTTGCGACCGGAGCCCTGGAGAGCAGTGCCCAGTCCGCTTGACAAACAGCTCCTCAGGCCCCGCAGAAGCTCCAGCTTCTGCTCCCGAGGGTGCGCTGAGCTGTGTGGGGACCCGACACAGGCATGAGGCGGGGCGGGGGCTCCCGGCTTCCCCGCGACCGGTTATCCCGGACTGAGCCTCGTCCATGCCCTGGGCGGGTGCACGGTATCCCAAGCCCTTCGCCTCCGCTCCCTCCACCACATGTGCAGCCAGGGGAAAAAGTAGAAACAGCCCCAGCCGATCCTGGAAAGAGAAGGCAGAGCAGGGCGGGGTGGGGCGGGGCGGGGCGTGGCTGACCCCACTGAGTCCGCCCCTTGGACGCTTCTACCCTCTTGTGGAAGGCTCCGCCCTTTTAGAGGCGGTTAGAGGCGGTTTACAGGCGGTTTACAGGCGGTCTTTAGAGGCTCCGCCCTTAAAAAGGCGGTTAGAGGCGGTTAGAGGCGCTTTACAGGCGCTTTACAGGCGGTTTTTAGAGGCGGTTCCTCCAGTCCACGCCCCCTAAGAGGCCCCTCCCCTCCCGCTTCTCCCGCCCCTTCCCCACCAACCGGGAGCGGCTAGGTTCCTCCTCCGCAGAACCCCGCCTCCACTCACGCCTCCTCCTCCTCCTCCTCCCCAGCTTCCTGCATCACCTGGTATCTCCTCAATCCCGACATGTCCTGGGTTCCCAACGTCTCCTGGTGAGCGGCATGATTGGATCAAGGATTCCCCAAATCCTTGGGAGGATGCCCTTCTCTGTCATTCTCTGGACCAGTCTGAATTGTTCTCAGATAATATGAGACAGGTGCCCCCGGGAAGACTCAGTTGCCACATTGGGACAGGGTTGGATTGAAGATTTGGGAGGCACTAGTCGTTAAGGGATTGGGTGGTAGGGCCCCTCGGGGTCATGGGGCATTTAGGAGGTTAGAGCCAAAGGCCTTCGAGGTCATGGGGCTGGGATATTTGGGGTCCCGCGTGAGGATTTTGGGGGATTGTGGTCACCCGGATGCGGGTTGAGGGTTCGGCACAGCCTAAATGCCCACCCTCTCTGGCTCCACCCTGGAAACACGCCGGTGCATTAGGTCACAAAGACAGCATCACGCACTAGGGGTGGGGCTTACCTATTACCAGGAAGGGGCGGAGCCCGGGCATTTCTTCAGAGGAGGGGTAGTCCAGAAGGTGGAGCCAGAGCCTATCAATAAAGAGGTGGAGTTAGGGTTTGTTACAAAGAGGCAGGGCACGGACCCTCTTTTATAAGGGTGGAGTCAGATTTCAGAGCTGCACCCTGGGAAGACGGAGACCTCAGCCCCAGGCAGCAAGAAAAGAGCTTTGGGACGCTGTCCAGTACTGTTTTGCCAATCCCCTCTCCTCTCTGTCTTCCTGGCTTCTGCTCCGACAATTACCTTTCTTGTCTGCCCCAGTCTGTTTGTACGATTCTGGGCAGAGGAGGAATAGGGCTCCAGAGAGGGCCCAGTCTAGACAGGCCAGGCTATGGGAACACTTGCTGGCTGAGTGGCCTTGGCCAAGTCACTTCATGGTTAGAGGGTCACAGCCCTTCCTCTCTGAGCTGAGACCTCCTTTCATGTGATTTCTGTTCCTGCAGTCACTAATCAACAAATATTTATCGAGTGACTACTAGGTGCCGGGTGATGTGCTTGGGCATGAGGATACAGCAGAGAAGACAGGCACAGACGCTTCCCTCAGGCAGCTTGTCATCTGGGTTGGACAGGGCAGGGGAATCCAAAGAGACAATAAGATCACTACAATAGACGAAGCTGACTGGCTGGGGGCCGTGGAGGGTGCTTTGGCAAAGCCAAGAAAGAGCAATTAACCAAGTGTGGGAGGTTGGAAATAGCTGCCCTATTTGGTCTGGGGAGGGGGGAAGGGAGCCTTGTGGCTGGACGGTATGGGAGAGAATGACCAGAAATGAGTGAAATAAAAGTCCCCTCAGGCTGAAGTGTGGAGAATGGATTCACCTATCCTCTTCCCACCATTCCACACTCTTTTCCCCTCTCATACCTATCTTCCCCTGCCTGGGCTACAGACAGACAGGTGACAGACAGATCCACGGATGCCAGTGGGAAGCATTGCAGTCTGGGCATGGAGAAGCTGTGCTTCCACCGCACTCACCCTCACTTACACTCACACTCACAGTGACACTCCTGCCCTGCTGCAGCTGGGTCAAGTCTGGTGCACGGGAAGAGGAGGCCTGGTCCCCAGGGCTTCAGTAATTCACATCCCTTCACTCAGATGCAGGGCTCTGTCTGTTGTATACTCAACAATTTGGCTTTTGTCCCTGGTCCCTGAGAGGGAGACTCTAAATCTTTGGAATACCTCAAGTAATACGAGTGTCTTTGTTATCTATGAGTCCCTCGGCTCACACCTGAGTTGATGCTAAGAGATGAGGTGACTTGGGCTGAAGCCTGGTCAGCAGAAAGACCAACCATATCACTGCAGAATTGGGGTTTTGAGCCAATCCGTCAGAGGAGATCGAGTCTTGTTGCCAACAATTCATTCCTGCCTATGTATGAAATCTCAGTAAAAACTCTGTACACCAAAGCTCATGGAACTTCCTGGTTGGTGAACATATGGATGTACCGGGAGGGTGACGTGCCCTTTGTGTCTCCATGGGGAGAGAGCATGGGAGCAATGCACTGAGACCCTCCTTGTGTGTCTTTTCATTTGGATGTTCCTGATATATGTACTTTATAAAAAACTAGTTGTCAGGAGAGCACTTCCGAGTTGTGTGAGTCATTCTAGTGAACCATTGGACCTGAGGGCGGTTTGAAGACCTCTGGACTTGTAGCTAGTTAGGCAGAAATGCAGGTGTCCTGGGGACCCCACTTGTGACTGGCAGCTCAAGTGGAGGCAGGCTTGTTGGGACTGTGCCCTTAAACCTGTGGAGTCGAACACTGGCTCTGGGTAGTTAGTGTCTGCATTGAATTGCAGTACATGAGTTGGCAGCAGAATACCTTTCCACTGAGTGCACTCCCCACTGTCTCCATCTATCTGGAACCTTTTCTCCCTTTCATAACTCCTTAGTAGCCTCCCTGTCCCCATTTCCCACTCTTTGTCTTTAGCTCTGAGAACCTCAGCACTCAACATTTTGGACAAGGGAAGTGGGTTGCATTGTCCCTGTTAGGGGAAGGTTTGCAGTGTCGTCGCCTTGAAGGCATTTGAACATGAGTTTTAAGGCTAGGGGTCAGAGCTTGGTTCAGGATTAGAGGTCAGAGCAATATGGTTGGGGGGCTCCCTCTTTCCCAGGTTTCTCCCTACTCCCACCTCTTCTCTGTGGTCCTAAGACTACTGGAGTGGGAAAGATGGGACCCAGCCGGTCCCCCAGATTCCCTGAGGACAATGGCAAGTAGCAGGGTAAGACTGGGGAAGATCTCCTCCCAGGTCTCCATAGGCCTATCACAGTGACTACACATCCCTCATCTGAGACCTACTCCTCTCTTCGACAAGCAGGGCTAAAGGGAAAGTTCTTTGGAAGCAGGTCCAGTTCCCATATCTCACATCTCAGGACTCTAGGGCTTCTGCCTCCTGGCCCAGCCAGCACTGTCCCTCTCCCCCATTATTTTCCTGTGCCCCAAACTGAGTCAGTGAATTATCGATAGCATGAGGGGAACCCGGCTTAGAACACCCCCTTCTGCCATGCCTTCCCTATCCTGGGAATTGAAAGGAGATTTCTGAGGAGAGGGGCTGGTGAACTCCCAGGGACACAAGGAAACTAGAGATGAGGGAGGGGGGCAAGTGTTTCCCCCACCTGATGAGAGGGACCCAAGAGACAGAGACCAGAGGAAGAGACCTCTCAGGAGACACCAATCGTAGAGTGCTGTCCCTTTAACTTAATTCTGTGGTGCCCTCCCCGGTGCTGGGGCCAGTCCCTAACTGAAAGCAGACCCACTAGGAGTCCCTGACCCTTCATCACTTCAGTTGATAGTCGATTTCAGCCCAACTCGATGACAAGACAGAAAGGAAAGGTAGGGAGCAGTGGCCCTTGGGTTCTCCTAGGGAGGTTACACTTCGGGGGCCTGATGCCAAGTATCTATGTACCCTTTTATTTTGACCTTTTGGCTGTGCCGCACGGCATGCGGTATGTTAATTCCCCAGCCAGGGATAGAACGCATACCCCCTGCAGTGGGAGCATGGAGTCTTATCCACTGGACCATCAGGGAAGTCCCTGATGCCCAGTATCTTTCAACTCGGGATCCAACTGAAGGAGCCAGAAGCTGGGGTGTTAACTGTAGGAAAGACCTCCAACAGTTCTCAGTCATTCCCCTATGGCAGGCCAAGGGTGGCAGCTTCTAGGAATCTTTCCCTCCTCTCACAGCCTACTTCCTACAACTATGGGCTTGAAATAGTTTCGATCCACTCCCAGGAGGAGAAGATGCTTCAGGCACCAGGCAAAGTCCTGTCTAGGAGGAAGGTGGCAGCAGAGTGCTGGGATTGTGAGGATTTATGGATGTGGGGACAAGGCTGGGAGGAAGATAAAGCCAGGATTATTTAGCTCCCTCCATACAGGCCACTCACAGAGACGAGTGTGTGTGTGGTGGGGCGGTGGGCTTAGGTGGTGGAAGGCAATCACTGGTCGTAAGGGGAGGCCTGACTCTGATGAGGGGCCCTTAGGAATAATGGGAGCCTGGACACGCATGGACCCCTTATCAGGGAGAGAGGCCCTGTCGATATGGAAACAGCCGGCATGGAGAATGGCTCCCAGCCCGAATGGCAGCAGCGGCGGCAGAATCAGGAGGGCAGGACGGTGGCTTCGGTTTAAATCTTTAACTCACCAGCTGGCTAGGCAGCGGCAGCAGGGGTGCGGTGAGGGATGTTGCGACCGGAGCCCTGGAGAGCAGTGCCCAGTCCGCTTGACAAACAGCTCCTCAGGCCCCGCAGAAGCTCCAGCTTCTGCTCCCGAGGGTGCGCTGAGCTGTGTGGGGACCCGACACAGGCATGAGGCGGGGCGGGGGCTCCCGGCTTCCCCGCGACCGGTTCTCCCGGACTGAGCCTCGTCCATGCCCTGGGCGGGTGCGCGGTATCCCAAGCCCTTCGCCTCCGCTCCCTCCACCACATGTGCAGCCAGGGGAAAAAGTAGAAACAGCCCCAGCCGATCCTGGAAAGAGAAGGCAGAGCAGGGCGGGGTGGGGCGGGGCGGGGCGTGGCTGACCCCACTGAGTCCGCCCCTTGGACGAGTCTACTCTCTTGTGGAAGGCTCCGCCCTTTTAGAGGCGGTTAGAGGCGGTTTACAGGCGGTTTACAGGCGGTCTTTAGAGGCTCCGCCCTTAAAAAGGCGGTTAGAGGCGGTTAGAGGCGCTTTACAGGCGCTTTACAGGCGGTTTTTAGAGGCGGTTCCTCCAGTCCACGCCCCCTAAGAGGCCCCTCCCCTCCCGCTTCTCCCGCCCCTTCCCCACCAACCGGGAGCGGCTAGGTTCCTCCTCCGCAGAACCCCGCCTCCACTCACGCCTCCTCCTCCTCCTCCTCCCCAGCTTCCTGCATCACCTGGTATCTCCTCAATCCCGACATGTCCTGGGTTCCCAACGTCTCCTGGGGAGCGGCATGATTGGATCAAGGATTCCCCAAATCCTTGGGAGGATGCCCTTCTCTGTCATTCTCTGGACCAGTCTGAATTGTTCTCAGATAATATGAGACAGGTGCCCCCGGGAAGACTCAGTTGCCACATTGGGACAGGGTTGGATTGAAGATTTGGGAGGCACTAGTCGTTAAGGGATTGGGTGGTAGGGCCCCTCGGGGTCATGGGGCATTTAGGAGGTTAGAGCCAAAGGCCTTCGAGGTCATGGGGCTGGGATATTTGGGGTCCCGCGTGAGGATTTTGGGGGATTGTGGTCACCCGGATGCGGGTTGAGGGTTCGGCACAGCCTAAATGCCCACCCTCTCTGGCTCCACCCTGGAAACACGCCGGTGCATTAGGTCACAAAGACAGCATCACGCACTAGGGGTGGGGCTTACCTATTACCAGGAAGGGGCGGAGCCCGGGCATTTCATCAGAGGAGGGTAGTCCAGAAGGTGGAGCCAGAGCCTATCAATAAAGAGGTGGAGTTAGGGTTTGTTACAAAGAGGCAGGGCACGGACCCTCTTTTATAAGGGTGGAGTCAGATTTCAGAGCTGCACCCTGGGAAGACGGAGACCTCAGCCCCAGGCAGCAAGAAAAGAGCTTTGGGACGCTGTCCAGTACTGTTTTGCCAATCCCCTCTCCTCTCTGTCTTCCTGGCTTCTGCTCCGACAATTACCTTTCTTGTCTGCCCCATTCTGTTTGTACGATTCTGGGCAGAGGAGGAATAGGGCTCCAGAGAGGGCCCAGTCTAGACAGGCCAGGCTATGGGAACACTTGTTGGCTGAGTGGCCTTGGCCAAGTCACTTCATGGTTAGAGGGTCACAGCCCTTCCTCTCTGAGCTGAGACCTCCTTTCATGTGATTTCTGTTCCTGCAGTCACTAATCAACAAATATTTATCCAGTGACTACTAGGTGCCGGGTGATGTGCTTGGGCATGAGGATACAGCAGAGAAGACAGGCACAGACGCTTCCCTCAGGCAGCTTGTCATCTGGGTTGGACAGGGCAGGGGAATCCAAAGAGACAATAAGATCACTACAATAGATGAAGCTGACTGGCTGGGGGCCGTGGAGGGTGCTTTGGCAAAGCCAAGAAAGAGCAATTAACCCAGTGTGGGAGGTTGGAAATAGCTGCCCTATTTGGTCTGGGGAGGGGGGAAGGGAGCCTTGTGGCTGGACGGTATGGGAGAGAATGACCAGAAATGAGTGAAATAAAAGTCCCCTCAGGCTGAAGTGTGGAGAATGGATTCACCTATCCTCTTCCCACCATTCCACACTCTTTTCCCCTCTCATACCTATCTTCCCCTGCCTGGGCTACAGACAGACAGGTGACAGACAGATCCACGGATGCCAGTGGGAAGCATTGCAGTCTGGGCATGGAGAAGCTGTGCTTCCACCGCACTCACCCTCACTTACACTCACACTCACAGTGACACTCCTGCCCTGCTGCAGCTGGGTCAAGTCTGGTGCACGGGAAGAGGAGGCCTGGTCCCCAGGGCTTCAGTAATTCACATCCCTTCACTCAGATGCAGGGCTCTGTCTGTTGTATACTCAACAATTTGGCTTTTGTCCCTGGTCCCTGAGAGGGAGACTCTAAATCTTTGGAATACCTCAAGTAATACGAGTGTCTTTGTTATCTATGAGTCCCTCGGCTCACACCTGAGTTGATGCTAAGAGATGAGGTGACTTGGGCTGAAGCCTGGTCAGCAGAAAGACCAACCATATCACTGCAGAATTGGGGTTTTGAGCCAATCCGTCAGAGGAGATCGAGTCTTGTTGCCAACAATTCATTCCTGCCTATGTATGAAATCTCAGTAAAAACTCTGTACACCAAAGCTCATGGAAATTCCTGGTAGGTGAACATATGGATGTACCGGGAGGGTGACGTGCCCTTTGTGTCTCCATGGGGAGAGAGCATGGGAGCAATGCACTGAGACCCTCCTTGTGTGTCTTTTCATTTGGATGTTCCTGATATATGTACTTTATAAAAAACTAGTTGTCAGGAGAGCACTTCCGAGTTGTGTGAGTCATTCTAGTGAACCATTGGACCTGAGGGCGGTTTGAAGACCTCTGGACTTGTAGCTAGTTAGGCAGAAATGCAGGTGTCCTGGGGACCCCACTTGTGACTGGCAGCTCAAGTGGAGGCAGGCTTGTTGGGACTGTGCCCTTAAACCTGTGGAGTCGAACACTGGCTCTGGGTAGTTAGTGTCTGCATTGAATTGCAGTACATGAGTTGGCAGCAGAATACCTTTCCACTGAGTGCACTCCCCACTATCTCCATCTATCTGGAACCTTTTCTCCCTTTCATAACTCCTTAGTAGCCTCCCTGTCCCCATTTCCCACTCTTTGTCTTTAGCTCTGAGAACCTCAGCACTCAACATTTTGGACAAGGGAAGTGGGTTGCATTGTCCCTGTTAGGGGAAGGTTTGCAGTGTCGTCGCCTTGAAGGCATTTGAACATCAGTTTTAAGGCTAGGGGTCAGAGCTTGGTTCAGGATTAGAGGTCAGAGCAATATGCTTGGGGGGCTCCCTCTTTCCCAGGTTTCTCCCTACTCCCACCTCTTCTCTGTGGTCCTAAGACTACTGGAGTGGGAAAGATGGGACCCAGCCGGTCCCCCAGATTCCCTGAGGACAATGGCAAGTAGCAGGGTAAGACTGGGGAAGATCTCCTCCCAGGTCTCCATAGTCCTATCACAGTGACTACACATCCCTCATCTGAGACCTACTCCTCTCTTCGACAAGCAGGGCTAAAGGGAAAGTTCTTTGGAAGCAGGTCCAGTTCCCATATCTCACATCTCAGGACTCTAGGGCTTCTGCCTCCTGGCCCAGCCAGCACTGTCCCTCTCCCCCATTATTTTCCTGTGCCCCAAACTGAGTCAGTGAATTATCGATAGCATGAGGGGAACCCGGCTTAGAACACCCCCTTCTGCCATGCCTTCCCTATCCTGGGAATTGAAAGGGGATTTCTGAGGAGAGGGGCTGGTGAACTCCCAGGGACACAAGGAAACTAGAGATGAGGGAGGGGGGCAAGTGTTTCCCCCACCTGATGAGAGGGACCCAAGAGACAGAGACCAGAGGAAGAGACCTCTCAGGAGACACCAATCGTAGAGTGCTGTCCCTTTAACTTAATTCTGTGGTGCCCTCCCCGGTGCTGGGGCCAGTCCCTAACAGAAAGCAGACCCACTAGGAGTCCCTGACCCTTCATCACTTCAGTTGATAGTCGATTTCAGCCCAACTCGATGACAAGACAGAAAGGAAAGGTAGGGAGCAGTGGCCCTTGGGTTCTCCTAGGGAGGTTACACTTCGGGGCGCTGATGCCAAGTATCTATGTACCCTTTTATTTTGACCTTTTGGCTGTGCCGCACAGCATGCGGTATGTTAATTCCCCAGCCAGGGATAGAACGCATACCCCCTGCAGTGGGAGCATGGAGTCTTATCCACTGGACCATCAGGGAAGTCCCTGATGCCCAGTATCTTTCAACTCGGGATCCAACTGAAGGAGCCAGAAGCTGGGGTGTTAACTGTAGGAAAGACCTCCAACAGTTCTCAGTCATTGCCCTATGGCAGGCCAAGGGTGGCAGCTTCTAGGAATCTTTCCCTCCTCTCACAGCCTACTTCCTACAACTATGGGCTTGAAATAGTTTCGATCCACTCCCAGGAGGAGAAGATGCTTCAGGCACCAGGCAAAGTCCTGTCTAGGAGGAAGGTGGCAGCAGAGTGCTGGGATTGTGAGGATTTATGGATGTGGGGACAAGGCTGGGAGGAAGATAAAGCCAGGATTATTTAGCTCCCTCCATACAGGCCACTCACAGAGACGAGTGTGTGTGTGGTGGGGCGGGGGGCTTAGGTGGTGGAAGGCAATCACTGGTCGTAAGGGGAGGCCTGACTCTGATGAGGGGCCCTTAGGAATAATGGGAGCCTGGACACGGATGGACCCCTTATCAGGGAGAGAGGCCCTGTCGATATGGAAACAGCCGGCATGGAGAATGGCTCTCAGCCCGAATGGCAGCAGCGGCGGCAGAATCAGGAGGGCAGGACGGTGGCTTCGGTTTAAATCTTTAACTCACCAGCTGGCTAGGCAGCGGCAGCAGGGGTGCGGTGGGGGATGTTGCGACCGGAGCCCTGGAGAGCAGTGCCCAGTCCGCTTGACAAACAGCTCCTCAGGCCCCGCAGAAGCTCCAGCTTCTGCTCCCGAGGGTGCGCTGAGCTGTGTGGGGACCCGACACAGGCATGAGGCGGGGCGGGGGCTCCCGGCTTCCCCGCGACCGGTTATCCCGGACTGAGCCTCGTCCATGCCCTGGGCGGGTGCGCGGTATCCCAAGCCCTTCGCCTCCGCTCCCTCCACCACATGTGCAGCCAGGGGAAAAAGTAGAAACAGCCCCAGCCGATCCTGGAAAGAGAAGGCAGAGCAGGGCGGGGTGGGGCGGGGCGGGGCGTGGCTGACCCCACTGAGTCCGCCCCTTGGACGCTTCTACCCTCTTGTGGAAGGCTCCGCCCTTTTAGAGGCGGTTAGAGGCGGTTTACAGGCGGTTTACAGGCGGTCTTTAGAGGCTCCGCCCTTAAAAAGGCGGTTAGAGGCGGTTAGAGGCGCTTTACAGGCGCTTTACAGGCGGTTTTTAGAGGCGGTTCCTCCAGTCCACGCCCCCTAAGAGGCCCCTCCCCTCCCGCTTCTCCCGCCCCTTCCCCACCAACCGGGAGCGGCTAGGTTCCTCCTCCGCAGAACCCCGCCTCC
This sequence comes from Mesoplodon bidens, assembly GCF_964165515.1. Lineage (NCBI taxonomy): Eukaryota > Metazoa > Chordata > Mammalia > Artiodactyla > Ziphiidae > Mesoplodon > Mesoplodon bidens. Next base: position 152,751 of record NW_027671222.1, read on the forward strand.
ACTCACGCCTCCTCCTCCTCCTCCTCCCCAGCTTCCTGCATCACCTGGTATCTCCTCAATCCCGACATGTCCTGGGTTCCCAACGTCTCCTGGAGAGCGGCATGGTTGGATCAAGGATTCCCCAAATCCTTGGGAGGATGCCCTTCTCTGTCATTCTCTGGACCAGTCTGAATTGTTCTCAGATAATATGAGACAGGTGCCCCCGGGAAGACTCAGTTGCCACATTGGGACAGGGTTGGATTGAAGATTTGGGAGGCACTAGTCGTTAAGGGATTGGGTGGTAGGGCCCCTCGGGGTCATGGGGCATTTAGGAGGTTAGAGCCAAAGGCCTTCGAGGTCATGGGGCTGGGATATTTGGGGTCCCGCGTGAGGATTTTGGGGGATTGTGGTCACCCGGATGCGGGTTGAGGGTTCGGCACAGCCTAAATGCCCACCCTCTCTGGCTCCACCCTGGAAACACGCCGGTGCATTAGGTCACAAAGACAGCATCACGCACTAGGGGTGGGGCTTACCTATTACCAGGAAGGGGCGGAGCCCGGGCATTTCTTCAGAGGAGGGGTAGTCCAGAAGGTGGAGCCAGAGCCTATCAATAAAGAGGTGGAGTTAGGGTTTGTTACAAAGAGGCAGGGCACGGACCCTCTTTTATAAGGGTGGAGTCAGATTTCAGAGCTGCACCCTGGGAAGACGGAGACCTCAGCCCCAGGCAGCAAGAAAAGAGCTTTGGGACGCTGTCCAGTACTCTTTTGCCAATCCCCTCTCCTCTCTGTCTTCCTGGCTTCTGCTCCGACAATTACCTTTCTTGTCTGCCCCATTCTGTTTGTACGATTCTGGGCAGAGGAGGAATAGGGCTCCAGAGAGGGCCCAGTCTAGACAGGCCAGGCTATGGGAACACTTGTTGGCTGAGTGGCCTTGGCCAAGTCACTTCATGGTTAGAGGGTCACAGCCCTTCCTCTCTGAGCTGAGACCTCCTTTCATGTGATTTCTGTTCCTGCAGTCACTAATCAACAAATATTTATCGAGTGACTACTAGGTGTCGGGTGATGTGCTTGGGCATGAGGATACAGCAGAGAAGACAGGCACAGACGCTTCCCTCAGGCAGCTTGTCATCTGGGTTGGACAGGGCAGGGGAATCCAAAGAGACAATAAGATCACTACAATAGACGAAGCTGACTGGCTGGGGGCCGTGGAGGGTGCTTTGGCAAAGCCAAGAAAGAGCAATTAACCCAGTGTGGGAGGTTGGAAATAGCTGCCCTATTTGGTCTGGGGAGGGGGGAAGGGAGCCTTGTGGCTGGACGGTATGGGAGACAATGACCAGAAATGAGTGAAATAAAAGTCCCCTCAGGCTGAAGTGTGGAGAATGGATTCACCTATCCTCTTCCCACCATTCCACACTCTTTTCCCCTCTCATACCTATCTTCCCCTGCCTGGGCTACAGACAGACAGGTGACAGACAGATCCACGGATGCCAGTGGGAAGCATTGCAGTCTGGGCATGGAGAAGCTGTGCTTCCACCGCACTCACCCTCACTTACACTCACACTCACAGTGACACTCCTGCCCTGCTGCAGCTGGGTCAAGTCTGGTGCACGGGAAGAGGAGGTCTGGTCCCCAGGGCTTCAGTAATTCACATCCCTTCACTCAGATGCAGGGCTCTGTCTGTTGTATACCCAACAATTTGGCTTTTGTCCCTGGTCCCTGAGAGGGAGACTCTAAATCTTTGGAATACCTCAAGTAATACGAGTGTCTTTGTTATCTATGAGTCCCTCGGCTCACACCTGAGTTGATGCTAAGAGATGAGGTGACTTGGGCTGAAGCCTGGTCAGCAGAAAGACCAACCATATCACTGCAGAATTGGGGTTTTGAGCCAATCCGTCAGAGGAGATCGAGTCTTGTTGCCAACAATTCATTCCTGCCTATGTATGAAATCTCAGTAAAAACTCTGTACACCAAAGCTCATGGAACTTCCTGGTAGGTGAACATATGGATGTACCGGGAGGGTGACGTGCCCTTTGTGTCTCCATGGGGAGAGAGCATGGGAGCAATGCACTGAGACCCTCCTTGTGTGTCTTTTCATTTGGATGTTCCTGATATATGTACTTTACAAAAAACTAGTTGTCAGGAGAGCACTTCCGAGTTGTGTGAGTCATTCTAGTGTACCATTGGACCTGAGGGCGGTTTGAAGACCTCTGGACTTGTAGCTAGTTAGGCAGAAATGCAGGTGTCCTGGGGACCCCACTTGTGACTGGCAGCTCAAGTGGAGGCAGGCTTGTTGGGACTGTGCCCTTAAACCTGTGGAGTCGAACACTGGCTCTGGGTAGTTAGTGTCTGCATTGAATTGCAGTACATGAGTTGGCAGCAGAATACCTTTCCACTGAGTGCACTCCCCACTGTCTCCATCTATCTGGAACCTTTTCTCCCTTTCATAACTCCTTAGTAGCCTCCCTGTCCCCATTTCCCACTCTTTGTCTTTAGCTCTGAGAACCTCAGCACTCAACATTTTGGACAAGGGAAGTGGGTTGCATTGTCCCTGTTAGGGGAAGGTTTGCAGTGTCGTCGCCTTGAAGGCATTTGAACATGAGTTTTAAGGCTAGGGGTCAGATCTTGGTTCAGGATTAGAGGTCAGAGCAATATGGTTGGGGGGCTTCCTCTTTCCCAGGTTTCTCCCTACTCCCACCTCTTCTCTGTGGTCCTAAGACTACTGGAGTGGGAAAGATGGGACCCAGCTGGTCCCCCAGATTCCCTGAGGACAATGGCAAGTAGCAGGGTAAGACTGGGGAGGATCTCCTCCCAGGTCTCCATAGGCCTATCACAGTGACTACACATCCCTCATCTGAGACCTACTCCTCTCTTCGACAAGCAGGGCTAAAGGGAAAGTTCTTTGGAAGCAGGTCCAGTTCCCATATCTCACATCTCAGGACTCTAGGGCTTCCCCCTCCTGGCCCAGCCAGCACTGTCCCTCTCCCCCATTATTTTCCTGTGCCCCAAACTGAGTCAGAGAATTATCGATAGCATGAGGGGAACCCGGCTTAGAACACCGCCTTCTGCCATGCCTTCCCTATCCTGGGAATTGAAAGGGGATTTCTGAGGAGAGGGGCTGGTGAGCTCCCAGGGACACAAGGAAACTAGAGATGAGGGTGGGGAGCAAGTGTTTCCCCCACCTGATGAGAGGGACCCAAGTGACAGAGACCAGAGGAGGAGACCTCTCAGGAGACACCAATCGTAGAGTGCTGTCCCTTTAACTTAATTCTGTGGTGCCCTCTCCGGTGCTGGGGCCAGTCCCTAACTGAAAGCAGACCCACTAGGAGTCCCTGACCCTTCATCACTTCAGTTGCTAGTCGATTTCAGCCCAACTCGGTGACAAGACAGAAAGGAAAGGTAGGGAGCAGTGGCCCTTGGGTTCTCCTAGGGAGGTTACACTTCGGGGGGCTGATGCCAAGTATCTATGTACCCTTTTATTTTGACCTTTTGGCTGTGCTGCACGGCATGCGGTATGTTAATTCCCCAGCCAGGGACAGAACGCATACCCCCTGCAGTGGGAGCATGGAGTCTTATCCACTGGACCATCAGGGAAGTCCCTGATGCCCAGTATCTTTCAACTCGGGATCCAACTGAAGGAGCCAGAAGCTGGGGTGTTAACTGTAGGAAAGACCTCCAACAGTTCTCAGTCATTCCCCTATGGCAGGCCAAGGGTGGCAGGTTCTAGGAATCTTTCCCTCCTCTCACAGCCTACTTCCTACAACTATGGGCTTGAAATAGTTTCGATCCACTCCCAGGAGGAGAAGATGCTTCAGGCACCAGGCAAAGTCCTGTCTAGGAGGAAGGTGGCAGCAGAGTGCTGGGATTGTGAGGATTTATGGATGTGGGGACACGGCTGGGAGGAAGATAAAGCCAGGATTATTTAGCTCCCTCCATACAGGCCACTCACAGAGACGAGTGTGTGTGTGGTGGGGCGGGGGGCTTAGGTGATGGAAGGCAATCACTGGTCGTAAGGGGAGGCCTGACTCTGATGAGGGGCCCTTAGGAATAATGGGAGCCTGGACACGGATGGACGCCTTATCAGGGAGAGAGGCCCTGTCGATATGGAAACAGCCGGCATGGAGAATGGCTCCCAGCCCGAATGGCAGCAGCGGCGGCAGAAACAGGAGGGCAGGACGGTGGCTTCGGTTTAAATCTTTAACTCACCAGCTGGCTAGGCAGCGGCAGCAGGGGTGCGGTGGGGGATGTTGCGACCGGAGCCCTGGAGAGCAGTGCCCAGTCCGCTTGACAAACAGCTCCTCAGGCCCCGCAGAAGCTCCAGCTTCTGCTCCCGAGGGTGCGCTGAGCTGTGTGGGGACCCGACACAGGCATGAGGCGGGGCGGGGGCTCCCGGCTTCCCCGCGACCGGTTCTCCCGGACTGAGCCTCGTCCAGGCCCTGGGCGGGTGCGCGGTATCCCAAGCCCTTCGCCTCCGCTCCCTCCACCACATGTGCAGCCAGGGGAAAAAGTAGAAACAGCCCCAGCCGATCCTGGAAAGAGAAGGCAGAGCAGGGCGGGGTGGGGCGGGGCGGGGCGTGGCTGACCCCACTGAGTCCGCCCCTTGGACGCTTCTACCCTCTCGTGGAAGGCTCCGCCCTTTTAGAGGCGGTTAGAGGCGGTTTACAGGCGGTTTACAGGCGGTCTTTAGAGGCTCCGCCCTTAAAAAGGCGGTTAGAGGCGGTTAGAGGCGCTTTACAGGCGCTTTACAGGCGGTTTTTAGAGGCGGTTCCTCCAGTCCACGCCCCCTAAGAGGCCCCTCCCCTCCCGCTTCTCCCGCCCCTTCCCCACCAACCGGGAGCGGCTAGGTTCCTCCTCCGCAGAACCCCGCCTCCACTCACGCCTCCTCCTCCTCCTCCTCCCCAGCTTCCTGCATCACCTGGTATCTCCTCAATCCCGACATGTCCTGGGTTCCCAACGTCTCCTGGTGAGCGGCATGATTGGATCAAGGATTCCCCAAATCCTTGGGAGGATGCCCTTCTCTGTCATTCTCTGGACCAGTCTGAATTGTTCTCAGATAATATGAGACAGGTGCCCCCGGGAAGACTCAGTTGCCACATTGGGACAGGGTTGGATTGAAGATTTGGGAGGCACTAGTCGTTAAGGGATTGGGTGGTAGGGCCCCTCGGGGTCATGGGGCATTTAGGAGGTTAGAGCCAAAGACCTTCGAGGTCATGGGGCTGGGATATTTGGGGTCCCGCGTGAGGATTTTGGGGGATTGTGGTCACCGGATGCGGGTTGAGGGTTCGGCACAGCCTAAATGCCCACCCTCTCTGGCTCCACCCTGGAAACACGCCGGTGCATTAGGTCACAAAGACAGCATCACGCACTAGGGGTGGGGCTTACCTATTACCAGGAAGGGGCGGAACCAGGGCGTTTCTTCAGAGGAGGGGTAGTCCAGAAGGTGGAGCCAGAGCCTATCAATAAAGACGTGGAGTTAGGTTTTGTTACAAAGAGGCAGGGCACGGACCCTCTTTTATAAGGGTGGAGTCAGATTTCAGAGCTGCACCCTGGGAAGACGGAGACCTCAGCACCAGGCAGCAAGAAAAGAGCTTTGGGACGCTGTCCAGTACTGTTTTGCCAATCCCCTCTCCTCTCTGTCTTCCTGGCTTCTGCTCCGACAATTACCTTTCTTGTCTGCCCCATTCTGTTTGTACGATTCTGGGCAGAGGAGGAATAGGGCTCCAGAGAGGGCCCAGTCTAGACAGGCCAGGCTATGGGAACACTTGTTGGCTGAGTGGCCTTGGCCAAGTCACTTCATGGTTAGAGGGTCACAGCCCTTCCCCTCTGAGCTGAGACCTCCTTTCATGTGATTTCTGTTCCTGCAGTCACTAATCAACAAATATTTATCCAGTGACTACTAGGTGCCGGGTGATGTGCTTGGGCATGAGGATACAGCAGGGAAGACAGGCACAGACTCTTCCCTCATGGAGCTTGTCATCTGGGTTGGACAGGGCAGGGGAATCCAAAGAGACAATAAGATCACTACAGTAGACGAAGCTGACTGGCTGGGGGCCGTGGAGGGTGCTTTGGCAAAGCCAAGAAAGAGCAATTAACCCAGTGTGGGAGGTTGGAAATAGCTGCCCTATTTGGTCTGGGGAGGGGGGAAGGGAGCCTTGTGGCTGGACGGTATGGGAGAGAATGACCAGAAATGAGTGAAATAAAAGTCCCCTCAGGCTGAAGTGTGGAGAATGGATTCACCTATCCTCTTCCCACCATTCCACACTCTTTTCCCCTCTCATACCTATCTTCCCCTGCCTGGGCTACAGACAGACAGGTGACAGACAGATCCACGGATGCCAGTGGGAAGCATTGCAGTCTGGGCATGGAGAAGCTGTGCTTCCACCGCACTCACCCTCACTTACACTCACACTCACAGTGACACTCCTGCCCTGCTGCAGCTGGGTCAAGTCTGGTGCACGGGAAGAGGAGGCCTGGTCCCCAGGGCTTCAGCAATTCACATCCCTTCACTCAGATGCAGGGCTCTGTCTGTTGTATACTCAACAATTTGGCTTTTGTCCCTGGTCCCTGAGAGGGAGACTCTAAATCTTTGGAATACCTCAAGTAATACGAGTGTCTTTCTTATCTATGAGTCCCTCGGCTCACACCTGAGTTGATGCTAAGAGATGAGGTGACTTGGGCTGAGGCCTGGTCAGCAGAAAGACCAACCATATCACTGCAGAATTGGGGTTTTGAGCCAATCCGTCAGAGGAGATCGAGTCATGTTGCCAACAATTCATTCCTGCCTATGTATGAAATCTCAGTAAAAACTCTGTACACCAAAGCTCATGGAACTTCCTGGTTGGTGAACATATTGATGTACTGGGAGGGTGACGTGCCCTTTGTGTCTCCATGGGGAGAGAGCATGGGAGCTCTGCACTGAGACCCTCCTTGTGTGTCTTTTCATTTGGATGTTCCTGATATATGTACTTTATAAAAGACTAGTTGTCAGGAGAGCACTTCCGAGTTGTGTGAGTCATTCTAGTGAACCATTGGACCTGAGGGGGGTTTGAAGACCTCTGGACTTGTAGCTAGTTAGGCAGAAATGCAGGTGTCCTGGGGACGCCACTTGTGACTGGCAGCTCAAGTGGAGGCAGGCTTGTTGGGACTGTGCCCTTAAACCTGTGGAGTCGAACACTGGCTCTGGGTAGTTAGTGTCTGCATTGAATTGCAGTACATGAGTTGGCAGCAGAATACCTTTCCACTGAGTGCACTCCCCACTGTCTCCATCTATCTGGAAACTTTTCTCCCTTTCATAACTCCTTAGTAGCCTCCCTGTCCCCATTTCCCACTCTTTGTCTTTAGCTCTGAGAACCTCAGCACTCAACATTTTGGACAAGGGAAGTGGGTTGCATTGTCCCTGTTAGGGGAAGGTTTGCAGTGTCGTCCCCTTGAAGGCACTTGAACATGCGTTTTAAGGCTAGGGGTCAGAGCTTGGTTCAGGATTAGAGGTCAGAGCAATATGGTTGGGGGTCTCCCTCTTTCCCAGGTTTCTCCTTACTCCCACCTCTTCTCTGTGGTCCTAAGACTACTGGAGTGGGAAAGATGGGACACAGCTGGTCCCCCAGATTCCCTGAGGACAATGGCAAGTAGCAGGGTAAGACTGGGGAAAATCTCCTCCCAGGCCTCCATAGGCCTATCACAGTGACTACACATCCCTCAGCTGAGACCTACTCCTCTCTTCGACAAGCAGGGCTAAAGGGAAAGTTCTTTGGAAGCAGGTCCAGTTCCCATATCTCACATCTCAGGACTCTAGGGCTTCCCCCTCCTGGCCCAGCCAGCACTCTCCCTCTCCCCCATTATTTTCCTGTGCCCCAAACTGAGTCAGAGAATTATCGATAGCATGAGGGGAACCTGGCTTAGAACACCCCCTTCTGCCATGCCTTCCCTATCCTGGGAATTGAAAGGGGATTTCTGAGGAGAGGGGCTGGTGAGCTCCCAGGGACACAAGGAAACTAGCGATGAGGGAGGGGAGCAAGTGTTTCCCCCACCTGATGAAAGGGACCCAAGAGACAGAGACCAGAGGAGGAGACCTCTCAGGAGCCACCAATTGTAGAGTGCTGTCCCTTTCCCGTTCCCAGCCCTAGAGCATATGATGTGACAAACTTAACTGTGACCACTTTTTTTCTGCCTTATCTTTCCATCACCCATCCATCCATTTATCAATTGATCGATCCGTCCATCTATGTGTCCATATGTCTCCCCATCTTTGTCTCTTCATTGGTCCATTCTCCCATCTTTACTTTCACCTGTGTTTTCACATCTTTCTCTTCATTTATTCATCTGTATGTTTAACCATTAGCTGTGTATTTAATGCATCCATTCATCTATTTATCAGTTACGGTAATAATGAACATTTGTTGATACTTAAGTGCCATGCACCATGCTAAGAGCTCTAAAATCATTTTCTCATGACAAATATATGAAGTAGAATGCTGTGAGTGATGTTTTTGTTCATGCAGACACTTTTTTATACTCCTTTTTCTGCTTCCTTTAGGGAAGTTCTCTCTCACTTCATGTGGTCTTTGTGGCTATGTTCACTATAGTGATCTGATCAGAGCATACTCCATTCCCTTGGCACTGTAATATATTGAAGAACTGAGTATGTGTCACAAGCACAGTTCAAAGCTTTTCATGAGCTTTTTTTTTTTTTTTTTTTTTTTCCGCTGTACCTGGGCCTCGCACTCTTGTGGCCTCTCCCATCGCGGAGCACAGGCTCTGGATGCGCAGGCTCAGCCGCCATGGCTCACAGGCCCCGCCGCTCCACGGCATGTGGGATCTTCCAGGACCGGGGCACGAACCCGTGTCCCCTGCATTGGCAGGCGAACTCTCAACCACTGCGCCACCAGGGAAGCCCCCATGAGCTTTGATGTTAGGAGAAAGAGGCCCTGTGTTTTGGATCACTCACTATACAAATGTGGATTTGAGGCTTCCAGTGGTCATATTTTCTTCTGCTAGAAAATCACCTGTCTATAACCGGAATGAAGCCTCCACATAAAAAACAATAGAGATAATTTGGGGCTTCCCTGGTGGTGCAGTGGTTGAGAGTCCTCCTGATGATGCAGGGGATGCGGGTTCGTGCCCCGGTCCAGGAAGATGCCACATGCCACAGAGCAGCTGGGCCCATGAGCCCTGGCCACTGAGCCTGGGCGTCCGGAGCCTGTGCGCCACAACGGGAGAGGGCTCAGCAGTGAGAGGCCTGCGTGCCACAAAAAAAAAATTAGGGAGAAGTCAAGTTAAAAGATGGCGATAACATAATTTGATTCCCTGAGTCCAACCAGTGCTGAAGTAGACCAAATCTTAATCTAGTTATGTGATATGACAAATTTAACTTTTTGCTTAAGCTACTTTAAGTTGGGTTTTTTTCACTCACAATAGAAAGAGCCCTAGATAATGATCATTGTATTATTATCCCCATTTTACAGATGAGGAAACTAATATCCAGAAAGATTAATTTACCCCATGTTTCACCGCTTATAAATGGCAGAACATTGGTACATATTTGGAGCAAAACTCTGACATAGTACCCATATTTGTCTGTCCATCTGTTGGTTCAGTCCATCCATCTATCCATCCATCCCAGTTATTTATTTATCTGACCATCCTTCAATGCCAAGGCACCAAAGGCAATAAGACTTGCCAACTCCAATTTGAGGCTGGGTTTGGATCAGAGGTTAGCAAACTTTTTTGTTAAAGGTTCAGCTAGGAAATAAGGTTTTGCAGGCCATACTGTCTCTGTAGTCACTTCTCAGCTTTGCTGTTGTAGCCCCAAAGCAGCCATAGACAATATGTAAATGAACAGGCATTGCTATATTCCAATAAAGTTTTATTTACAAAAACAGGCAGCAGGCTGGCTGGGCCATAGTTTGCCAATCACTGATCTGGATCAGTGGGGAAAACATATACGTTCTGTCATTGTTGGGAACATGAGTAGGGAATGGAAACGTATATTCCTTGCATTTGCCATTACTAATGTAGTGGAAACAACAGGGTTGTTATACTCAAACTCTTGTATTTGAATCCGGTTTTAGAACCCTGGACAGTCGAGGGAACAGGATCTGTAAAATGGGAATAATATGTATCTTGTGAGGTGGTCCATGTGCCTGACACACAGTGGGTGCATTCAGTGGTAGTTAGGTCCATCCCCTTTTCTCATTCATCACCTCCCATATATTACCAGCATCAGGAGGCCTCTGCCTTTTTAGGGTGTCCTGGGATGCAGTGAGGATAGTTCAATCTGGCTTTCTGGGTTCAGGAGCCCAACTTCTAAGAATGTGCTTTCATACAAGTTATATAGATTAAGCTCTTGCAAACTCCAAATTTCTCTTTTTAGTAGCTTTACCCCAGCTCTTGTCCATACTGTTCCACAACTGTAACCACTCCAGTGCCCAGCAAAGCAAAAGGCTCTCTAGTCAACAGGCCCCATTAGACTGAGAGGCAGTTTAGGTACCTTCTTTTATCGAGTCCACCATTCATGATATTACCCTGTTCCCCAGGTGGCTTTTTAACCTATTTATTCCAAACAAATACTCTTCTCTGGGAGGAAGGATTGTGTCCATATGTGTCTTTGTGTCTGTGTGCCCATGACGGTTTGTGTGTAATTGTGTATGTGTGTCTATATGTCCGCTTGTGTCCGTACTGTGATTATATGCTTAACTGTCTGTGGTGTGTCCTTGGTAGATGCGCGTGATTGGCTGTGTGATTGATTATATGCCTGTGTATGTGTGCGTGGGTATGGACGTATGTAAGTGGGTAAGGGTGTCCCCACTTTTGTGCTTGTGTGTATATGTGTGTTCTGTTTAATCCATCCCATTGTGGCTCTCAACCTCACAAGGCCTGCAGGGGGCATCCAGTGCACAGGGAAAGGGGATGCGAGTCCCCTGGCCTGTGCTCCAACCTCATGGGGCCTGCAGAGGGCATACAGTGTCTAGAGAAAAATAGATTGTGTGGCCTGTGGAAGTGGGGCTCTGGTCTGAGGAGCCTGGGCTCTCTTATTCCAGAAAGGAGCTGGAAATGGGCAAGAAGCCTGATGACTCAGCTTCTGAAAGTCCCTGATCCTAGGAGGGGGTCTGCTTCACCCTGCAAATCCTTCTCCAAACCCTCTGTCCACATCCAGAGGTTCCTGACCCAGCCTGCAGGGCAGAGCTTGTCCCTTTAGTCCAAGTGTGGGTAGGATATTGCACAGCACTTCTGGAGGTGACTGGACATCAGGATGGGGGGAAGTCTTGAGCAATAGTACACCCTCCTTCTCTGCCTCCTGCCCTCAGCATCTTGAAGGACTGCCTCAGTCACTGCCAGGATTTCCTGAACACCCCCTCTCTTTCATTTTCTGCAGTTTGGGCCACTCTGGGCCCCAGGATTTCTGGGCCTGGACTGAGCCTTCTCAGGAGACGTGCAGGAAACAAGGGCCTCTGAAACCAAGCAGAAGGTGACCTGTGTCACTGGGGATGAGCCTGGTGGGTAGGGTGGCCAGAGGGAAGGCAAGGGAGGCTCCATGTAACAGGGAGCTCTGCAGAGCCTTGAGGATGGGTGAGGCAGGAGGTAGGACATTCCAGGTGGAATGAACAGCAAGCACAGAGGCTCAGGAGGGACAGGGCTTTGTGATTAATCCTGATGTGGGTGAGGCAGTGGAAGGCAAGTGGTGTGAGAAGCTATGTATGTGGGGGTAACCCCTGGGCACTTGGGGCACCTCCTAGTGATGCCATGCCCAGTGGTCAAAGTTCATGGAAGACCCCTGTAACCTTAATCAGGCAGGACCATCAGGGACCAGTATTCCCTAGGCATGAAGGTTTGGGTCCCTTAGCAGGCATAGAATGTCAACCAACTGAAGTGCCAGTTGGAGGTAAAGGGAATGAATCATAGAGGAAGTGTGGCAAACAGAATTTAAGATTCCTCCCTCATGGTGTGCATATCCTGTATAATCTCGCTTTGAGGGGATCCCCTTGGCCTCCTGGCCTGTGAATATGATGGGATATCAGTGATGTAGTTAGGTTATGCTATATGGCAAAAATGAAGGGACTTTGCAGATGTAATTAAGGACGCAAAATCAGTTGACTTTGAGTTAGTTGAAAGGGAGATTACCCTGGGTGGGCCTGACCTAATCAGGTGAGCCCTTTAAAAAAGTGTCTAGGGCTAAGAAATAAAAAGCAGCAGCAGGGAGGAAGATGGTGGAAGAGTAAGACACGGAGATCACCTTCCTCCCCACAGATACATCAGAAATTCATCTACACGTGGAACAACTCCTACAGAACACCTACTGAACGATGACAGAAGACCTCAGACCCCCCAAAAGGCAAGAAACTCCCCACATACCTGGGTAGGGCAAAAGAAAAAAGAATAAACAGAAACAAAAAGATAGGGACGGGACCTGCACCAGTGGGAGGGAGCCGTGAAGGAGGAAAGGTTCCACACACTAGAAGCCCCTTCAGGGGCGGAGACTGCGGGTGGCGGAGGGGGAAAGCTTCGGAGTAGCGGAGGAGATCACAGCAACAGGGGTGTGGAGGGCAAAGCGGAGAGATTCCGGCACAGAGGATCGGTGCCCTCAGGCACACACCAGCCCGAGAGGCTTGTCTGCTCGGCCGCCGGGGCGGGTGGGGCTGGGAGCTGAGGCTCGGGTATCGGGTTTCAGTCAGAGCACAGGGAGAGGACTGGGGCTGGTGGCAGGAAGAGAGCCTGAAGGGGTTAGTGCACCATGGCTAACCCGGAGGGAGTCCGCGGAGAAAGTCTGGAGCTGCCGAAGAGGCAAGAGACTTTTTCTTCCCTTTTGTTTCCTGGTGCGCAAGGAGAGGGCATTAAGAGCGCTGCTTAAAGAAGCTCCAGAGACGGACGTGAGCCACGGCTAAAGGCACGGAAACCGGAGATGGGCGTGGGATGCTGGGGTCCCTGCTGCCGCCGCCACAAGACCTGTGTACGAGCGTAGGTCACTGTCCACCCCGCCTTCCGGGGAGGCTGTGCAGCCTGCCACTGCTGGGGTTCCGGGACCCAGGGATGGCTACCCCGGGAAAGCGCACGGAGCACCTTGGGCTGGTGCAACATAACGCTGGCCTCTGCCGCCGCAGGCCCACACCGCACTGCGTGCCCCTCCCTCCCCTCTGCCTGAGTGAGCCAGAGCCCCCGAATCAGCGGCTCCTTTAAACCCATCCTGTCTGAGCGAAGCTTTTTTCATTCACTTTTTCTCCCTTTTATTCTGAGCCGTGTGGGTGAAAGGCTCTTGGTGCTCCAGCCAGGCGTAAGTGCTGTGCCTCTAAGGTAGGAGAGCCAAATTCAGGACACTGTTCCAAAAGAGACCTCCCAGCTCCATGTAATATCAAATGGCGAAAATCTCCCAGAGATCTCTATCTCAACACCAAGACCCAGCTTCATTCAACGACCAGCAAGCTACAGTGCTGGACACCCAATGCCGGGGTCAACAATATGATGACAGTGACAACTAACTTTTTGGTGGTGAACACACTGTAGTTTATATAAATGTCAAAATATAATATTATACACATGAACCTTATGTGTTATAAACCCATGAAAATATAAATAAATAAAAATTTAATAAATAAATTTACTTTCATTAACTTATGAAACAGCAACATACTTGGCCCAATTTACTTAGCTTCAGAATTTTCATTTGTACAGTTTGAACCAGAAGAAGTACCTTTATTGGTTTATTGTTTTTTCTAAAATTCTAAGACTAAATTGTTATTACAATGTCTTCAAAAAATTATTAATAGAATGCTTTCATAATTATCTCACGTAAATATTTAGGTAAATAGCTATGTAATAGCTGAATTTTCTCAAACTGTTAAAATATTATTTCTAAAGGTATATTTCAGGTTAAGAAGGATTAAGCTGCAGAGATATAACGTTTAATGATATTTCTCAAGTGATAAGAACTTACTATCAGAAGCATGTAATATATTAGTACCCTCATTATGAAGTTCAGATTCTCCAGCAGAAAATGCTCAGGGCATATGTGAGTGATGATATTTTTTTTTCTATGCCTATATTCCTATAGCATTTCTTATCATGATGTCATTGTGTAACTGCATTTAAAGTGGGCTCTTAGGGACTTCCCTGGTGGCGCAGTGGTTAAGAATCCGCCTGTCAATGCGGGGGACACAGGTTCGAGCCCTGGTCCGGGAGGATCCCACATGCCGTGGAGCAACTAAGCCCATGCACCACAACTACTGAGCCCGTGTGCCACAACTAGTGATGCCCACGTGCCTAGAGCCCGTGCTCTGCAACAAGAGAAGTCACCGCAATGAGAAGCCCGCGCACCGCATTGAAGAGTAGCCCCCACTCCCCGCAACTAGAGAAAGTCCACGTGCAGCAACGAAGACCCAACACAGCCAAAAATAAATAAATTTAAAAAAAGATGATTCTTTAATAAATCAATCAATCAATAAAGTGTGCTCTTAAGCATTTGCCAATTAAAGAAACTCAACCTAAAGACCCAAAGACCCCATCTGAGTTTGCTAAGTGATGCAGTGTTAATAAAACTGTGGCTCATTGGAATCTAGTGTGTTACAGGACTTTTTGCACACTTAGCTCTTCAACTGATTTGGTTTGGATTCTAGTCAAATTACTTGGTACCTTGGTTACATGGGCTTGTGAAAAATACCTGATGTATACAACCACTTCCTGTGGAGCTAATAGCTATGTGTTTGCTAAGTATTTTGTGAGAAGAAAAGATCAGAGAGCAAAGAAAACTGGATTTCCTTAAAAGCACTGAACTGTAACATGTATGTAAAGACTGGGTAATTACTGGGCAGAAACAGGCCCAGTAATGTTAAATTATATATTAAAAGAATACTACATTTTTCTATAATGATGTTTTTATAATATAGAGGGTATGTTTCTGACCAAAGACTCTACATCCACGATATATGATAAAAGCAAAGGTATAATGATAAAATATCATACTCAACTCATTTAAGTAGTAAAGTATATTCTAAACCTCATAATGGACAAATATAGTCACTGTGAGGTGGTTCTATAAGTCTCTAATATATTTTGAAAAGGTATATATCATGTTCAAACGAATTTCTACTATATCTTAAATTATAACTATATAAAATGAACACATTAACTTTAATGACCACTTATTTACACTAATATAAGTCTGTTCCCCAACAAGAAAGTTGTACATATGTATATGGGTGTTTGTATGAGTTAGGTAACTGGCATCTTTTAAAAAAACTGTTAAAGAAAGTTTGAAGTAATGAATTTTCATGTAGCATGAAGAGGTAATCAAAATCATTCTCCCAGATTTCCTTAATTCTAAGGTACCTTATGTTGTATATGTCCTTAAGTTAGGGAAACTTTTTTTGGAAATAAAAAGCAAGTACACCAAATGCGCACATTAGAAGGAAAATTCTGGTTTTATAAATTTTATAATGAAGAAAGAAAATGGAATACATAGTTTTATTTACCTTAGAATTAAATTTGAATTTAAGCTTAATTTCTACAGTAACCTTTAGAAATTTTTATTATGCAGTCTTTCTTGATGATAATTTGTAATTTGCTATGATTGATTTAGAATTTCCAAATTTCCATCCATTTTTAGAATTCAAAATTTTGGCTAAAACCATTAATTATTTGAAATCCTCTCTCAATCTAGACTGTGCCTGAGGCCAGTACCTGAGCTGATCCTCTAGAGAGCTTCATGGAGAGTATAATAAGGGGAGCCCTTGTTGAGTAATTTATAATTGATTAACATCATCATGAATTGCTCCCAACTTTATTCATGATGCTGAACACTTGAGATAATTGAAATACCAAAAGAATGAGTATAAATCTATTAGGACAAGTGGATACTTGAGCCTACTCACAGTCTCTTTGAGGCAGAGGCTCATTTTGTGCATAAGTGTAAAGAAATATATTTTTGGAAAAATAATTCTAGTTCCAGTTAGAAGATGGTGAACTCAGAGATTTCATTTATCACTGCTCAAAGTGTTTAGAGCCATTGAAAACATTTCCCCCTAGACATTGACATGATGGACTTATTTTAATCAGCAATTACAAAAGTTGACCAAGTGCCAGGCATCAGTGAGTAGATTATTGGGCAAAAATCCGTTTTTTCCCCTTGTACAAAACCTGGATGCATCCTGTTCAAGGACAGACTTAAACAGGCAAGGGAAAGTTTATTGAAAACTATTGCAGTTGGAGAGAGAGATTGGACTAAACTCTGCTGAAACAAAAGGTGGGACAGTTTATCAGTTCTGGAGTGAGCTGGTGGACTGGTACTGGAGTACATTAGGAGGAGACTGGTTAATGTGATTAGGCCATCTGTGTTTGCTAATCAGCACTTATTGAAGTTAGACTCTTTCCCTCGCACAGAGAATGCAGTGCTATCTTTCTTGATGATTACATTTCAAAAAATGGCTCCCATGTCCGTGAGAAAGACATTCCTGGGTTGTAAATCTGGCAAGATGACTAGAAGAAGATTTACGTGTCAAAGGGGTGAAAAAAGAATTTGCATGTTTTTTTAGAGTAAATGTTCTAAATAAGGGGAGGTCAAGGGCCTATAAGTCAGGAAGAAACCTGTCTAAAGTTTTATTAAGCTGAAAGGAATGTTAAGGCTGTCTTGGTCAATCTAAACCTTGAACACAGGTACAGATGTTTGCCAACTCTAGAGAAAAGCCTACAAGTATGGCAAGCTCCTTTATCTTTAATCTCCCATCCTCCCTAATCTGATTTAGATATTTCACTTGTGTTGTCACAGGCTTACCAATATCACAGAATTTATCAGGTCAAATTGCAATTTTTTGTCTGTTTACTACTCTTGACACTAGACTGTAAGGTACCTGAGAACAGGGATCCTGTTTACATTTGTAACCACAGGACCTACTATAATTCCCCTTACCTCAATTAATGCCTGCTAAAATAAACTGAATTCTAAAAAATTAACAGAAAAGTAGCTGAGATAGGAAATAAGAATGTGGGAATTACAAAAAAATTAAGAGCCTTTAGTTTAGTAAAATGAAGATGGTAAGGGAATATGATCAGAAGCCATATATTCCTAGAAGGTATGAAATTTTCTAGTAAATCCTAGAAAACTAGAAGTTGGCCACACCCAGTGGAGATAGGAAAGAGGGCTCACATTTAATGTACACTATATGGTAGACACTATGTTAGCATATCAAATTTAATCGTTTATCTGTGAAGAAAGCACTGCAAACCCTATTTTATAAGTAAGAAAACTGATACCTGGAGTGGCCATATACCACCTACAGAACAGTGAACCAAGATTGAAACACTCACTTTTATGACCCCAAGTCATAAAGCTATTAAACTTGGCTGCCTTAAACATAAATTATAATAGTTTAAGTTTAGGAGAGAAAAATGATCAATACTTTTAACTTTGCATATGAGATGATATCCCTAAGAAGGGATCACCCTCAAAATATAAATAGAATCAATAAGTATCAGATGTATCTTTAAATACTAGAGACAAGCAAGGGTGTAAAGAAAACTGGTGATGTTTGGGGGTACCTTCCAAAACTTTTGAAGGTGGTGTCCCCACAAGGAGACTCTGTCTCTTGGCAGCACCATCAGCTCTGCTTCTGGATTGGATGGATATTGAGATGACATTAGAAGTGCTCTTCTCTTAGAGTTAGGACATTCTCTGATTCTTTAGTAATGAAATTCCTTTGATTCTTTGCTTTATCACCAAAAAAGATTGTTTAAAGGAACAACATTTTTGTTTTTCCAGATACACACTGGGAATGCTATTTACCAACTCTCACTACATGCTAGAGATATGATGGTAGTCCCCTTATATATCCCAGTATACCATACAGAAAATATTAAGGCTACTGGCATCAGTCCCATATGGTTAAATAAGCTACTTAAAGGAGGATATTCCTGAACTGGAGAGGGATGTGTGGGACAAGAGCAAGCAGGATGGAGAGGATTTAATCAACAATTTAGTTTTCTCTGGAAGCCTGATAAAATTCAAATACCCATGTCTCGCTTACATGGGACTTATTTTTCAACATAATATGGCTTGACAATTTTTCTTAAGAATTTGGGATGAGAAGGAAAAACATAATAATTTAATCTAGTCAATAAAAGGAATACTGATGTTCCTCTTATTTCTTTGAAATCCTTTGGTAAATTTCTTGACTTGTCATCTGACTGACTTTTACCCTTTTCTAGAAAAAAAGCATACCAGGAGGAAGTAAGACCTAGTGCTCTTTAGTGTACTCTTGGCATTCTTCCAACTCTTCTGGAAAACATCATTCTATCACTTATATTCCTGTAGAACTGTAAGTTGAAATGAAGAACCCTCTTACCCAGCCTCTTACACAAAAGTATCACGATATTCTTTAAAAGACCCTATCCAAACAGACACATTTTAAATAATTATTAGTTCACCATCATGACCCAACAAGACTGCAAGTTTGCTTAGCAACAGAATCAGGCACTCTTAACAGGAACATGCATGGGAACAATGGTGAAAAGTGATGGAGATCTTACAAAGGCAAATTCTTTGAATTAAATCTTTGTGAAAAGACATCATAGGGAAAATGAGTTTTTTAACCTAAGAATTGTTTCCTGAGATTGATATATTATTTCATAGCTAAACATCAACCACTTTCCATAGAATAGATAGAACAATGGAACTTTTAGTCTTTACATAATTTAGGGCACTTACAAAACATTATTTATCAGTGTTAGTTTGAAAATGAATAATATTTCTGTGTCATCCCATTATCTTTAAAACTGTATAGATATATAAAGAAAGGAAGTTACTTACAAAAATAAATACTGAAATGTATTTGATTAACGATGCTCTATTTTTATGTCATATGTAATTAGACTATAAAATTGTATTCTTTTAAATTTGAACAAGATATAAGTATATATATATATATATATATATATATATATGTATACATACATACACACAAACATGCATTATCTATGTAGTTCCCATTTCCAGTGGAAAAGAAAAGAAAAGAAAAGAAAAAGCCTGCAAAGCATTGTCTCTTTGGGACTCCTAGATTGACTAATTTTTGGCTGAATGGGCTGATTTTATACTACAATACCTGTAAAGGCACTAACTTGCTTCTATTAGTAAATGGAAGAAAATCCAGTACATATAAGCTCTGTTGATGCAATATGTAAACACCCAGCAAGTTCAAAGAGTAAGCTCAACATCCTGGCAGAAGACCTCAACTTTGACCCTAGTCCCATCTCTGGAATGGACAATTCACTTAACCACCATAGACCTCATATTCCTCATCTCTAAAAGGAGGCCTCCAAGATTATTTTCAGCTCTAAAATTCCTAAAGTTCATGTCCATCAACTCTAAGTAGCATCATTCTTTTTTCTCACAGAATTGTTTGTTTTAGTGCATTGGTTATTTGACTACTGTCTTTATGTAAATACTAGAAGTAGCAGGCTTGTTCACCAATACATTCACGTATCAGGCAGAAAATTTTCAATACTGGATTTTTGTTTGTTTCTTTCTTTCTTCATGGCTGATTGCATGTTGCAGAGGTGATTTTTAGTTTCTGGAAGTTAAAAACATGCAGGTGTAGATATAATATGCTGCAGCCATTTATATCACCAGCCATAATGTTTTAAAACAACTGGCTTTTTTCATAGTCTTTTTAATCCCACTAGTTGATGCCAGGCCAGGTTTTTGATTATACAACTGAGGATGTAGCTCTATAGTCCTGACAGCTGAGTAGTAGAGAAGATGCAGTTTTCTTCCCACAAAAATACCACTTCTCCTACTAACAATTCTAAAGGGAGAGAAAGCCTTTAACAGAGAACACATTAAAGGAGAGTCACAGTTATTTAAAACCAGAAACTTAAATATTGATGGAAGAAGCAAGTAGGTTTAGGAAGAGAGCAAGCTACAGAAATTGATAAAAACTTTGCACTTTTAGTTGAAATTTTTAAAATTATAAACAAAAATGAAGAATTCTCTGCAATTTGTATTTTATCCAGTATTCAACTAAGTGGCCTATTAGATTAGTAGGATGAAAAGTATCTTGCTGGCAAATGTGGAAACTAATACAGAAACAAAAAGATAAGGCAGAGACATATTTTTGTAGCAAAGGATTTCACCAGCTTTGTCAAGGTTGACACAAGAATCATATTATAGTTATACTTAATATAAATGTTAGATTATGTAATACATAAATGTATATTCAGTAGAAATAGTCAATAAATTGTACATAATGTACTACAGTAGTAAATGTTAGGTTCTTTTCAATGAGTACTTTATAGTGTTTTTGCGATCTTTATAAAGAGCCTAGTTTTTAAATAAATACTGTTTCAAATTTGGGGGATGAGAAGTTTAAAATAAGATGAACCAGATTTCTACAATCCATTTTCTGATGCTCAAAGTGGGCAGACTACAAAATGGAGCATGGCTAAGGCCATGAGGTAATCTGTGTGTTCCTTGCTCTGTTTGAATTATATTATACATCCGTAATATGCAGGGGCACAAATCACTCATAGGTTATGCTTTGTAGGCAAACTTTTACACACGAATAACAACTAATTAGAATAGACCTTAGCAAAACCGTGATGTTTGCTTGTTTCATCAAGCTCCACTTTCTGAGTTTCCTCTGTGAGTCTATTTATTGCTCTGTCTTCTCTATTCCCTAATACCCTCTGCAGAACACTTATGCCCTCAGGTTCTCTTCCCTCTTGCACATCATCAAAACTTGCTTTTGGATCATTCAGGCTGAGGTAAAAATGACTACGATCTTAAAGCACAACCAGTATTTGAATTTTAATGGGAAAAAAAGATTTAAGCTAAAGGGATGAGATTCCGAGATAAAGGGATGAGAGTTGAGTGCCAACCATCAGTTAGTAGATGAGAAGACATTTTTAGGCAGCAAAACTTTTCTGCATCTCTAGTCATAATACTAATTCTGCAAGCTATATAGTTGGAGAGATGCAATCATATGAAAGGCTCAAGATATCAGAAAATAGAAACCAAAACTATTTCTTCTTAGTTCATAAATAGGGTGTAGGTTTACTAAAGAGTACATTAAAATTGCTCCCTGTTTCCTGAACCCAATCCAACCAGCAAGGGAAAGGAGTTGAATAATGTAGCATTTGAGTTGGTTAATGGCAGGGAGAATTCAGAGTGGAATTACAGATGTAAAATGGATATCAGGATGTTATTTGTGTGTATGTGTCCATCGTGTATGTGTATAGAAGCCACCTCTGTCATCTAGGAAAAGACATTTAAATCTTCCAGAGCTATTAATTCACTGAGAAGAAACGATAAACTTCAGAGTCATTTTGTTGCTCAATTGGGTCCTATTTGAGGGATGAATCAATAACAATGATTTCCTTGAATGGTCTCTCAAGGCTATTGTTTTTTTATGGCCCTGGTATGCAAGGGGGTTGTTCTGAAAGGACACAAACAGGTAATTCTCTCTTTCAAGGATTTTGGTCGTAGTAGTTGAGCAAAAACTACAGTATGATAGAAAGCAGTTCGTTTTCTTTGTCTCATATACAGAGTTAAAATTAAAAAGTGAAAAGACCCTACGTTTTATCATTTTATATTCAACACTGATCTACATAAGTGTTAAAACAAATTGATCTTACTACCCATTATGATTATTAAGGTACCAAAAAAAAAATCACTTTGAAAACGATTCCTGAATATGGATACATTTTGTATTCAGAATCACATGGAAAAAGAAGCCTCTTAATTTACATGGGCCAGTGTCCCATAGTTATTGATCATTATTCATGGGAAATAAATTAATTTTCTAACATCCATCATTTGCTATTTTTTTTAACAAAAGAGGGATTTTATTGTTCAGCACAGGGAAACATAGCCATCATTTTATAATAATTAAATGTAGTATAATCTATAAAAATATTGAATCACTATGTTGTACGCCTGAAACTAATATAATATCGTAAGTCATCTATACATCAATAAAAAGAGGTATTTTACTTTTCTTATCAGCTGTTCTGTTCTTTGGTAAGAAGTGAGGAAAAAAACACTTACTGATTCTAAGGAAGTCAGATCCTTGATTTGCCTGATGATTATGAATATGAAAAAAGTGTCCTCTACAGAACAGTAGCTCTTAATCAAAAAAAGGCCGGCTCTAACATATTCTACAAAGAAGACTGTGCCAAGATATAGCAATCTTTTTTGATTCTTTTGAAGTTTAAACAAATAGTGTACTCTGCATGAATTTTATCTTTCAACTAAATCATTCTACTGTGGAATTTATGATGCTATAGTACTAGTTTACGAAGAAAGTGTAGTAGGCTTCACATATCTCCATATCTTATATTGATGGCATTTAAATTCTAATACCAAACTGTTATTGTTTCATAAACTAGGAGAAAATTACGCTTATAACAAGCAGGAGAAGCTGGAAGAAACAATAGATTTTCCATTCTTTGCTTTCTATTGTTTCTAAAACTAATTACCCTAGTTGACCAATTAATGACAACACATGATGAAATTTTCCTGACTGCTGATTAATTAGCTCTAATTTCACTAGCTTTGTTACTGCTAAGGCTTCCACTAATTCTATGTGTGAATGTCTTCTTACCCTACTCCTCCTACTTTCCTCTTTGAACTTCCTCATATGTAGAGAACCCATTTGATTGACTTAAGCATCAAAAGATACTTATAATCAGAGAAAAAGCAAAAAAGAATGACTATAATGCCAATTAGTATAACTATTAATTAGAAATTATGTTTTGAGGATTTTCAGACAGAAGAGGAGTAGAAATGATAATAGTTTAGTTTTAGGAAAGCTGTAGTACACAAAGAGAACCCCAAATCACACCACAGAGAATTTTGCAGGAATTTAATATATCTGATATACACTCAATGTGTGCCCATGAATGGTGAGCAAAGGAGAATCACATAGTTACATTTCTGGACAAATCAGGTTATCAGAATGATGTAATAATAGCAGTTTACCTCAATCACTTCTTAGGCTTTCTTATTTACTATGCTAAATGTTCAATGAGATTTCTGAGTAAAAGCATTACAATGACTTCAGCATTGTGGGACATGAAACACAGTGGGAACTCAGAGCAAGGAAGGAAATAAGTCAGGTAAGAAGCAAAAAGAATTGAAAGAGCTGAAAGATGTATTACTTGGCTGTCAGGTGGTAGGAGAGTTTATTTGTGCTTTTTCTTAATCTTCATAACGCTCTTGTCAGAATGGTAGTAACATACCCATTTTTTTAGATGAGCGACCTTTAACTGTAGGTTGCACTTGATTGTCTGCCAGGTTTTCAAGTCTGTGATGGGGACAGTAATGTCAGAAATTTCAATCCCAGTCAAATGAAGACCTGGTAGAAACATCATTATGGAAGTGCATAGTTTTGACCCAAATTTGACCACATTAAAATGTTGTTCTTTCTTCTCCAGGATGATAGTCTGTATTTCAAGAAGAACTCTAATTCTTGCCCCATAACAATTTCTCTGAGTTCTTTGTGCCAACTAAAGCCTTTGATTGATTTTCATATTAGCAAAGCCCTCGAATTCTATGCAAAATGCTATGAATAGTTAGCAAATAGCAAAAGGATGCAGAGCCGTTATCAGATTCTCAAAACTCAATCAGATTATCTAAGAGTTTACATGAAATGAGGTAATGAATGCCCTTTCTGGATCCAAACATTATAATATTTTTAATCCTTACCGTGGTCCCTGAAATGTCTATTATCTCTAATTATCAGTAAGGGAACTGAGGCGTCGTAAAGTCTAAGTAAGTGAGAGGTCTGGAATTCAAATCCAGGTCAGTTTCAGTCTTGAACACCACTAATTTTATAGCCTACACTGCATTCTATAGTCTCACTGTAGATAATCAATAAATGTTCATTTATTTCCTTTACCCCAGTTGGGGACAAAGAACATGGGTGTGTGAAAGAAAGTACAGATTAGTTTTAATGTAAATGATATAATAATAATGCTAGTCAGCAGTTACAGAATATTCATATTGTGCTAGGAGTTGAGCATTAAGTACTTTACAGGCATTCTTTTATTTAAAATCTCATATATATAATACCTACCTTAGGAAGTAGGTAATATAAATGTGCCAAGGTGATTGAAATAACGTGGTCACGTACAGTCAATGAAACTGGGAAGGAGTTTTCTGGGCTGATGGTTCAATTTTGGCCAAGACATTAAGGGGAGAAGGGATGAGCACTGGTGGGGAGACTGAAAACTTATTCATCATAGGGAGAAAGCACTGGTGGAAGCATTGTACTGCTTGCTTAAGAACTGTTACCCTCATAACCCAAAAACTGAGGTTTTGCTGAAAGCTGAAGGCAGATTTCTTGCAGTGTGAAAAAGAATTTACTGATATCTCTTCATGTTTGAACATGACTGTTTTGAAGATTTGTTGAAATGACTCAAGTTCTCTTTCAGATCTGGACTAAATGTCTGTATCATAGCATTAGGGCCCATGAAGCAGCATCTGCAAGCCCATACTCACCTCCCCCCTTTTTAGTGTTTTGCACTCTGGAAAAGCAA
This sequence comes from Mesoplodon bidens, assembly GCF_964165515.1. Taxonomy (NCBI): domain Eukaryota; kingdom Metazoa; phylum Chordata; class Mammalia; order Artiodactyla; family Ziphiidae; genus Mesoplodon; species Mesoplodon bidens. The sequence continues at coordinate 177,239 of NW_027671222.1, forward strand.
ACAACAGCAACAACAATATCTTATTTCCTTTTATCTATAGTTATTATTCATCTTGTCAAGAAACCCATTTGATATATTTATGCTAAAATATAAATGAGATTTTTCCAGTTTTATTGAGATTGAATTGATATATAATATTGTATCTGTCCAAGGTGTACAATGTGATGATTGATATATATATATATATATATATATATATATATATATATATATATATATATATATATAGTGTGAAATGACTACCACAATAAGTTTACTTAACCTTAATTCACATAATTACAAATTTTATTTCTGTGATGAGAACTTTCAAGATCTACTCTCTTAACAACTTTCAAACATAAAATACGGTATTGTTAACTGTAGCGACCAAGCTGTACATGACATCACGATTACTCACTTATCTTATAACTAGAAGTTTTTATCTTTTGATCATCTTCACTCATTTTCCTCACCTCCAACCCCCAGCTCTGGCAACCATCATTCCATTCTTTCTATCATGAGTTCAGCAGTTTAGATTTCACATATGAGATCATAAAGTATTTATCTTTCTCTGTCTGACATTTCATTTAGCATAATGCCCCCCAAATCCACCCATGTGGTCACAAATAGCCAGATTTCCTTCTTTATCATGGCTGAATAATAGTAGGTTGTATGCACCCCATTTTCTTCATCCATTCATCCACAAAAATCACTGAGGTTGTTTCCATGTCTTGGCTACTGTATTGGGTTGGCCACAAAGTTCATACAGTTAATGAATACACTGTTCAATAAAACTTGGTGGAAATGAAAAATGTGTCTTTCATTTTTACTTAAAATAAATCTTTGACAAAGCCAGCTAGGCATCCCTTTGAGTAATGACTTATATTGCATTGAAATATTTTAAACATATGAACAGTAATAGCTTAAATGACAAATGCTACTAATATTGACACAATTGATCAAGGAGAATATGTTAGAATATGTTAAAATGCAGATGAACAGTGAAAGAATAAATATAACTTTTAACTAAATATTGTCTTGATATTTAGACCATTGGTTAAGAACATGATAAACAGGTTTCATCCATTTCAAGAAAGCAGAATATTTGCAGATCACTTAACATTTACTAGGTATGTTCTCAGTCTGGAAGGATATATTTCATTTACATGTGTCATTTAATTTAACCACATCCCTCTGTAATAGATAGTGTTATCCCTATTTGCAGATAGGAAACAGGTTCAGAAAGATTAAGAATGTTACCTAATTCTAGTAAGTAGCCAAACCTAAACTGATCTAATTCCAGGGCAAAGCTCTTTCTGACACATCAGTGTGGGTCTTTATCTCTTTGAGAATGGTTGAACATTAAAAGCCTTCTTCCAGGTAAATGCGTAAAGAAACAACATGAGCAATGATATAACAATACAATTCTCACTAAATAATTGGTGTGTTTGGCCTTGCTTTTGCTGATAGATCTTTTGCAAAATTGCTTTTCTCTGAGATAGTGGACTTTAAATATTTTATTTGAAGACTTTCCTAAACTATACCTATCAGAAAGCTACTTTGCTTTCAGCCTAAAGAAAAATGAAAGCTTACTTAACTACACTTAGGTGCCAGGGTCATACTATGAACTCTACACCTGCCAGGATTCACGCTAAGATAGGGTGGCTCTGCAAACTGTCCATAGTACTGTGATTTCTTTCTGATATTTTGAAATAGAAATAATTTAATAACTATTCACAAAAGAGAGAAACACTGTTTCTTGGTCCTCAATATCATACTGCTGTAGACTAATTCTTTTTCTCTTCTGTTGCCCCTTAGTATAGAGAGTGTGTTTTGGGGACCCTCCTTCACGATCTTCTCCATTCCAAGAGCATCTTACATAAACCCAGGACTTCTCAAGCAGCCAGTTTTGCCAGATGGTCTTAGGGTTGGTTGTACCCATATATGTATAATCCTGATCTTCTCAAGTAAGTTCCTTATAGAGCATAATGGCTAAGAGAATTGGTGCTGATACCAGACCTGAGTTCAAATCCTGCCTATGCCCCTAACTAGCTGTGTAACCTTGGAGAAGTAACTTAAGCCCCTTAAAGGGATTAGATTTCTCACCCGGAAAATGGTATAATAAATTCATCTACCCCATATGGTTAGTGTGTAAATTAATGTAACTTGAGATGGTGCATGTTAAGCATTAGCACAGTGCCTGTCTCTTGTTAGTAATAACTGCTTTTTTTATTAATTATTCTCTATATATGAGACATTATTATCTTGTCTACTCTAAAGTTCCAGCATTAACTCAGGCGTAGCTTCACCAAGTACTGATCATGTGACCTTGGCGTCTCATTGCCTCAGTTTTCTCATTTGTAACACGGGTATAATAATAGGCTTATTTCATAGGCCTATGAGGAAAACCTCATATATGTATGTGTGTGTGTGTGTCTATATATATGTATTTAAACAGTGTCTTAGAATAGTGTCTGGCACATGATAAGCATTACAGAGTATTGCCTGCTGCTACTAGTACTGCTATTATGAGAACTAACTGTTGAGAATAATCCTTCATATACTGGTTTATTCCACTGAAGATAAAGGAAACTAATAGAATGTTAGAACTCAGATTAAACACAGAAAGCCAATAAAATATACCAAGACAGAAGATGATGAGAGTGTAAAAACATAGAAGAAAAAAATGGTTTTTGTTTCTCTTATTCTTTTTCTTTTTTAAAGAAGGAAAGAGCCTAGAAATAGGACAAAAACTATTCATTGGCTATACTGACATGGGATCGCTGGTAACCTTCATAAGTAAAATTTCAGGACAGTGGGCAGTGAGATTACGGTGAGAGAAGTCAGATGGATGTAAATTATAGAGTAAATGGGACGTGAGGAAATGGAAACAATATATGAAGATAACAATTTTGAAAAGTTCAGACATGAATTGGCTAAAGAAGATATGCAGGGATTAGGGGAGGAGGGAGGCTTTCATGTTACACGTATAGTTTTTAACATTTTAAGTTGGAGTTACTAGTCTAGAATGAGGTTGAATTTTGGCAAGAATCATTCATAAGGAGTAGATGGGCTGTAGAAAATGCAGTGCTGTGAAGTACTTGAGAAGATGAGAGAAAATGAAATGCTATCTGTAGTGCACATGGCCTTTTAACTTTAACTCCTGTAGTAAAAGGGAATACAAAGATCAATGCAAATGCTAATGAATTAATGGATTTGGCAGTGGACTATTTACTGAGTTCTGTGTTCTTAATGAGTTATGAAGCACCTCACCAGCTCAGAGTGAAGGAAGTAGAGAGGATGGAGGTTAAGTAAAGCTTCTCAGAAAATAGTCCTTAAGGAGAATTAGAAAGAGCTTACTGTAAGTCAGAGCAATATTTCCAGTCTTGAAAATCCATTTGAAGCTGGTGATTATTAATTTATTGGAATACCAATTTGCCCTGCCACATGATTTTTCTCCAGCTACCTGGATATAAGTTACACAGAGGCAGAAGAGAGTGAGAGATAACAATGGAGGGAAAATACAATTAGTATTTTTTTTTTTTTTACCTTTTTCCACTTCCCCGCTCCAACTCTGGGGAGCCTTCACGGACATGGCTGCCCTCCCAGCCTCCAGCAGCACTCTGTTATCAAAGAATTCAAAGAAATGGAACATAGGTTTCCAACTTATTAATTTAGCAAAATCAAAAATTATATATAATGTCTTCCGTTGGCAAAGATTTTTGCAATATAATTTGGTTCCATCTTTTGACAAGTAATTTGGCAATGTCTAGCAAGATAAAAATGTTAATAGCTTTTTACACATTAATTCTAATTCTGGACGCTTATGCCAATAAATACTTTATAATCCAGAAAATTATTATATAAAGATGCTCATTGTCATGTCATTTGTAATAACCAAAAATTGGAAACACCTTTAATTGTTAACAATAGGAAAACAGTTTAGGAAATATCCACTTAGTAGAAAGTTACACAGTTACTATATTATAATTACAAGATGATGGAGCAAAATAGAATAATGCTTAATAAAGAAAGAATGAAGAAAGTTGACCTACAATTGTCTCTTCCTTATGACAGTAATTATGTAAACATATAAATATGTATTAAAACTTAAAACCAAAATAAAGTTTTAAAAGCTCTGTACCAGTAATGGGGATTTTATGTTTGTTTCAAAATATTTTTTAACATAACTCTTATAATTTTGTTTTTTCTACTCCTTTTCTTAAGAATTTCGGATTATTACCTCATTTTTCATTCCATAGTTTCAAATAAAGTCAGCAATTTTATCATCAGAGAAGATTAGACTTATTTGACAGTTCATAATTCCAAGTTATTTGGTATAAAAAGACCATATACACTTGTAGGTGCTTTCAAAATAATATTTCGAGAATTTTTTTTTTTTTGCTTAGTCTTTCCTAGTATGGAGATTAAGCAAACTACCTAAAATTGCTAGCCATTCTTTTTTCATTTTTCTCATTTTATTCATTTATCTTGCTCTTCACAGAAATGATAACAAATGAGTCGGCAGTTGCATCTGCCAATTTCTTAAATCCTCTATTATCCACATTATGAAATCATACTTATATGAATGCTTCCAGTATTTTCAGAGCTCTTTAGTTATTATACTTCAGCATTCTGTATGAAGTATCTTATGTAAGTGTAAAATTTAGACTCAACTTCTGGAAGCTTTTGATTTCTTAGTTCCAAAGTGAGAGACCCTTAGTTCAGCCATATGATTAACAATTACTTGTATAGTAAGAAGCTCCTAAATTATTGTTTTATGGATACCTGGCAGTTTTCTTGCCATTTCTCAGAGGTTCTCTATTAAACACATTCTCTCTCTTTCTCTCTCTCTCTCTCTCGCTCTATCTCTCTCTCACACACACACGTTGTGATTAAAAGCACAGACTTTGGCATTATGAAGTCTAAGGTTCAATTTCCAGTTCTGTAGTTTCTGGGCCACTTCACTTTAGGCAAGTAACCTAATGTCTCTGAACCTTGTTATTTTCATCTGTAAAATGGAGATTACAATTATATCAGACAATCATCAGAACATCCGTAATGATTTTAGAGTTTCAGAGTCAGGTACAAGCAGGCACTCAGTAAATGGCTAGTGCTTTTATTACTTTATTATTATTTAGGTCTTGGTTTTCCTTGAGTCTGTGAGTCCCCATAATGAAATGTAATTTCCAGTAGATTGAGTAATACCTATTTTCACCAAAAATTTTAACTGAGTTCATTACTTTCTGTGCAACCCAAATTAGTTTTCTGCCTTTTTTTCTGTGCCGTCTGTAGGTGTTCAATAGATTTATTTAATAAAAGTATGAATGCATGAACGCGTAGATGAATTTTTAAATGCTTCTTTTTGAGAAGGTAGAACAAATGTGACACCGTAAAACAGATAAGAAAATAGTCCATGGAAAAAATGGCAAAGTCACATATGTGCCCAGGGCCAGCCTAAGGAGAATTGTTTTTTTTTTTCTTAAGGAAAAATGTGTTGAATAGCTTATTTTAATTATTTTTAAAAGTTAAGTACAGGGGGCTTCCCTGGTGGCGCAGTGATTGAGAGTCCGCCTGCCGATGCAGGGGAAACGGGTTTGTGACCCGGTCCGGGAAGATCCCACATGCCGCGGAGCGGCTGGGCCCGTGAGCCATGGCCGCTGAGCCTGCATGTCCAGAGCCTGTGCTCCGCAACGGGAGAAGCCACAACAGTGAGAGGCCAGCGTACCGCAAAAAAAAAAAAAAAAAAAAAAAAAAAAGTTAAGTACAGGGACTTCCCTGGCGGTCCAGTGGTTAAGACTTCACCTTCCAATGCAGGGGGTGTGTGTTCAATCCCTAGTTGGGGAGCTATAGTCCCACATGCCTCACAGCCAAGAAACCAAAACATAAAACAGAAGCAGTATTGTAACAAATTCAATAAAGATTTTAAAAAGTGGTCCATATAAAAAAAAAAGTTAAGTACAAAAATTTGCTGATGATTTACATATTTAGCACCAATAAAATAATGTGAGATTAACTGTACTAAAACAGAAGGTTGAGCTACATTCACATTAAGTGACATTATATGGTCTAAATTTATGGAAAACTTCTGAAATGGCTGATAAAAAGTAAGATGGTGAGTGACCTTTGAGCAGAAAAAGACAGAAAGAGAAATGGCCTTTTCTACATTCTATTGTGCCTCTAAGTAAAATGCTTGGTAATCTAGCTACAAAGCAATATGTCATTTGGCTTTAGGCACCTACTGTGATTTACCTTGTGAGGATCAGATTTTGCCATGGAGAGGATATGTAAAAGTATCACACATTCCAGTACCATTGGCAACCACAGCTACCAAAAACTCCAATTTAAATTGATGAACCTAATGTCAGATGATAGTATCATTTCCTTGTGGGTGTCTTGGGAAAAGATGGGTAGGAAATGTGTAAAAGTGAATACTTTATTGACTGAAATAACAATTCATCATTTTGAAAACATAAAATACATTAAAGTTGTTATAACATCATGCATTAATATTTCACTGTACTTTAGACATTGCCTACAATCAATGTTTTCTGCCCTTTGAAACAGAACCTTTTTTGTGGTATGCATTAATAATATAAAAGATTAAACACTGAAAAGAAATTCAGCCTTTAAAGACAATTTGCTTTGATTTATTCAGTGGGTTCTTCCAAAAAGTTAATACAAGAATTATTGCTTGTTGAATTGGAGTTACAAATTCTTTCAGAGTTACTTAGTATTTTCTGTAATATCAGTATCAAGTAAGGTAAAGCAAATTGACATATTCATTAGGAAATACAGGCACATAATCATAAAACAAGAAAACACAGCGTTTTTATAGACTTTATTTTTTAGAAGTGTTTTAATTTTACAGAAAAATTGAGAAGATAGTATAAAGTGTTTCCATATACACTATACCCATTTCCCTCTATGATGATCCACTTCTATTAGTATGTTACATTGTTACAATCAATAAACAAATATTGATACATTATCATTTACTATAGTCCATCCATTAGTCCAGTTCCTTAGTTTTTACCTAATGTCCTTTTTCTATTCCAGGATTTCATCCAAAACATCACATTACATTTAGTTGCCATGTTTCCTTAGGCTCCTCTTGGGTTTGATAGCTTCTCAGATTTTCCTTGGATAACCTTGACAATTTTGAGTAGTTAGGGTTTTGTAGGATGCCCACTACTAGAATTTGTTTGATGCATTTTTCATGATAATATTGGGATTATGTGTTTTGGGGAGAAAGACCACAGAGTAGAAGGGTTATTTTGTCAGATCACATCAAGTGTACAAAGTATGAATATGCATTATGAATGCTGAGGTCGACCTTGATCACCAGGCTGAGGTAGTGTTTTTCAGGTTTCTCCATCGTAAGGTTACTGTTTTCCCTTTTTCATACTGTACTTTTTTGGAAGGAAGTCAATATGCTCAGCCCACAACTAAGGAATAGGGAGTTATGCTTAAGATGGAGTACTACATAAACTATTTGGAATTCCTTTGCACTGGAGATTTATCTATTCTCCTGCATTTACGTATCCAATTATTTATTTATATCAGAAGAACTCATGGATTTTTATTTTATACTTTGGGTTATAATCTAATTCTGCTTTAGTTACATTGTTCCTCAAATTGCTCTAGTCCTGACCCTTGTGAACTCTTTTCAGTTGGCTCTTGTGCCACTCTGAGGTATCCCCATCCTATATATTTTTTTGGAACTTTCTGACACTATAAGATGATCTTGTCTATAAATCTTGTATATTTACTGCCCCAGTCCTAGAATCAGCTATTTCTTCAAGGATAACTAGGTCTTTTTAGTGGACAACGGTATTAGATAGGAGGATCTGGGTGTGGGGTGTGCTAATTGCTGCTCGGATGTCATTGCTTCTAGATCTTCTCAGCTGACAGAGCAAAGAGATAATATGTGTGTACATGACCCATGTATACGCACATATCTATAAGTATCTCTCTACATAACCATGTGTATTAAGGTAATATGAAGCAATATTAAGCTAAACATGAATGTATATTGATGTTTCCAACTTTAATCTGTTACCACATAGATCATCTTAGCCTCATCTCTTGCTTATCTTTAAATTTCAACTCCAGCAAAACACTTGGCTTTTAGAAGTATGAAAATCAAATTGTAGCAACTTTGGGAAGCCACGTCATCTAGTAGAATAATTCTTAAGGGGCAATGTGTATATCATCAAATTTTAATTTACAGTCAGCAGTACTTTTTAACATCAGTAGACCTCCAGACCTCTGCTTCCAAGAAGATGAAGTAGCTCATTTCTCCCAGGTTCTCCCACTTAAAACTAAAGCCCTGAACATAACAACAAACAAACATAGGAAGACGCTGAAAGGTGGAAATGAGAAGGCAGACTTAACTAGGGACTTTGGGACTTGAGGAATAACATGGTGATGAGTCCCCTGTGTTTCCTGTTGCTTCCCATACATCCTGGAGAGGGTATTACAGGAACCCCCAATCAATAACCACCAACAGAACAAGAGACAGAAAAGCTTCAGAAAAAAACACAAAACCCTGTTCCCCCTAGCCAAAGTATGAGGAAAGGGGTTGCTAAAGACAGAAGACCACTTGGGCAATAATATACACACTACTCGAGCCAAGTGCCAGTGGAATATACACACTACTCAAGCCAAGTGCCAGTGGAATATTGCACCCATCCCCTATGTCCTGTCGTTTCAGTTGGGCCAAGGTAGGATTTGATCTTCCACACCACCCCACTCCTGCCCTCCAAAAGAGCCAGCGCTCTGATTCCCCACCAGGGTTGTTTCAGTGTTGTCCAGTGGTGAGCTGAGCCTCCACCCCTTTCCATTAGAAAACAGACTTTAAAAGGTGGTGCCTGGGCTTCCCTGGTGGCGCAGTGGTTGAGAATCTACCTGCCAGTGCAGAGGACACAGGTTCGAGCCCTGGTCTGGGAAGATCCCACATGCCGCAGAGCAGCTGGGCCCGTGAGCCACAGCTACTGAGCCTTCGCTCTGCAACAAGAGGGGCCACAACAGTGAGAGGCCCGCACACCATGATGAAGAGTGGCACCCGCTCGTCACAACTAGAGAAAGCCCTTGCACAGAAATGAAGACCCAACACAGCCAAATAAATAAATAAATTTACTTATTAAAAAAAAAAGGTGGTGCCTGACAGGCTTGTTAACACTGGGCTGCTCTCACACAGTCGTGGGGTCCAATGGTGGGACATAGTGTCCATCTCTCCCTGACATCAATAAGAATAGGATGTTACAGGTTGGAGGGAGTAGGCACCCCACTAACCCCCAACACATGATGTCAGTGAGACCCAATGAGGTGCTGAATCCCCATAACAATCCTGAGGCAATAAGACAGAATGAGATGGCACAAGCAGGGCTAGTTGTAAGTTCTCTTCCTCTTACACTGGTGTCAGTGGGGCCAGCAGGTAGCTGACCCTCTACCCACACCCGGCATCAACAAGAAGGAATGAAGTGGGAGGAAGGACAGCAAACACTTCACTTCTCCACTCCCCTGTGTCAAGAAATCTACTGGGGAGATGAACTTCCACTCCTACTAAAAGGCAACACAATGATATTAATGTTCCCACTTTTGAGGGGAAGGTGTCAGAAAGGCCAATAGGATAGCTGAACTTCTACTTGATCTGTCTTCAGTGAGACAATGTAAGTGCCCACTTTTGCTCGGGTATCGTCAGTAGGGCCCAAGGGAAATCTGTACATAACCTCCCAGATCTCATACTACGCCTCAAATAGGATGACTTCCTTCTAAAAAGTAATAATAAAATTAAATGGGATACACAGTCATATAATAACTCACAATGTTTAGAATACAATGGAAAAATACTTATGACACCAAGAACCAGGAAATCACAGAATAAATGAGAAAAGACAATAAACATACACCAACACTGAGATAAAACATCTCTTGAAATGATCAGACAAGGATTTTAAATAAGCTGTCACATAAGAGCTTCAATTAGCAATTATGTGTTCCTTGACAGAAATGGGAAAAATAGAAAATGTAAACAAAGAACTAGAAGCTATAACAATAAAACAAATGAGGACAGTAGAACTGAAAACTACAACAATCAAAAAACTTTGCTCAAGAGTAGAGTGGAGATTACAAAGCATAGAATCATGAACTTAGAAGAGATCAATACAACGTACCACATGTACAGAGAAAAATAGACTGAGGGGTAAAGATGGGAGAAAGAACAGGATCTCAAGAACCTGTAAACAGTAACAAAAGCACTAACATTCACATCATCAAAGTTCCAGAATGAAAACAGAGAGCAAGTAGGACTGACAAAGTATTCAAAGAAATCATGGCTAAACAGTTCCCAATTTTTTAGAAGACATAAACACAAATTCAAGAATCTGAACAAACCCAAAGAGGAAACACGCAAAGATATCCTTGCCAAGATGCGTCATAACTAAACTTCTGAAAAGTAGAGACAAAAAAAATCTTGAGGGGCTTCCCTGGTGGCACAGTGGTTAAGAATCTGCCTGCCAATGCAGGGGACACGGGTTCGAGCCCTGGTCTGGGAAGATCCCACATGCCGCGGAGCAACTAAGCCCGTGCGTCACAACTACTGAGCCTGCGCATCTGGAGCCTGCGCTCCGCAACAGGAGAGGCCGCGACAGTGAGAGGCCCGCGCACCGCGATGAAGAGTGGCCGCCGCTCGCCGCAACTAGAGAAAGCTCTCGCACAGAAACGAAGACCCAACACAGCCATAAATAAATAAATAAATAAATAAATAAATAAATAAATAAATAAATAAATAATTTAAAAAAAAAATCTTGAAAGTGGACAGGAAGAAACGATGCATTACTTATTGAGAAACACCAATTCCAATGACAGCATATTTCTTGTCTAAAACTCTGGAGTCAGAAGCATTGACATAACATTTTTCAAGTGCTAAAAGAAAAGAATGCTCAGCCACAAATTCACGCTTTCTATATCCACTTTCTTGTTTGACTTACATTAATGGACTACTAACTCATCTTTCTATATCCGGGACTGCCATCACCCTTCTCCAAAAATCTAGTCACAGTATTTCCAGAGTGATCTTTCTGAAAATGAAACAATTTTTTCTTATTAAAATACCTGATTGTGTTATGAAACTTTTCTTTCTTCTAAGTTACCAGTTAAAATCCATCAATGGATTCCCACATTTCTTGGAGTAAAATCTCACATCCAAACTCTCTTTGTCCTTTTGGGCTGCTGTAAGATTATACTGCAGGTTGGGTGGCTCATAAACAACAGGCATTTTTTCTCACAGTTCTGGAGGCTGCAAGTGCAAGAATAGGGTGCCAGTATGGTCAGATGAGGGCCCTCTTTTGAGTCACAGACTTCTCATTGTAACCTCACATGGCAGAAGAGCTTCGGGAGCTCTGTGGCGTCTCTTTTATAAGAGCACGAATACCTTTATCATTTCCCACAGGCCCCACCTACTACCACTATCACCTCCGGAAATTAAGATTTCAACGTATAAATTTGGAGGGGAACACAAAGACTAGACCATAGCACTTAGTATACATACATGGACCATTCATGGTCTGCCTTCTACCACCCTCTCCATTGTCTTCTTTTCTTACACTCCAGTGAGCATTTCTTTCTTTTTTTTTTTTTTTTTTGCGGTATGCGGGCCTCTCCCTGTTGTGGCCTCTCCCGTTGCAGAGCACAGGCTCCGGACGCGCAGGCTCAGCGGCCACGGCTCACAGGCCCAGCCGCTCCATGGCATGTGGGATCTTCCCGGACTGGGGCACGAACCCGTGTCCCCAGCATCGGCAGGTGGACTCTCAACCACTGTGCCACCAGGGAAGCCCCAGTGACATTTCTTATACTGATTATGAATGGAACTCCTTTCTGGACTGATCCTTAACCATTCATTTTCCGGCAAACATGAATTTATCTTCTCTTTTCCTCAAAAATTCACCCTTCCTTCATGTTACATATCCATTTCAATTGCCTTCTACAGGAAGGCCTACTGATATTCCCCATATACTAGTGTCCACAGCATGAATTAAGGTCTCACCGTGTCTTCCTATAGCACTCTGTAATAATTTTTACAGTAACTATGGATTTTCTTATTTGAGTGTCACAATACATTGACTTCTAGGTGGCATGATAATGATTTTAGTAACAGTAACACTGGTGCCTAGTTTAACCCATGGCATACTTTAGGTGTTCAATAAATGTTTGTTGAATGAGTGAATGAATGAATGAATGGATGGTCAGTTTGGAATCTTAATCATGTTACTTTTCAAAAATCTGTTAAAAAGATACCCACAGCTTTCCAGAAGATTAGGGACCTAGGATCTTCAACTTGATTTAATAGAGGAAATTTTTACTCATACATCATGCTTAAATGCCTCAAAGTAAAACCATTAACCCAGGAATTTAAGGTTACCCATTTGGACTTGCAAGCCAATAATTAATATCGCCTGCCCCCACTGTATTGATGGTTTCAATGCTCCACCCATATCTCCCCAGCACTCATCATTCCAGTATATGCTGATAGACTCATGCTACCACCTGCAATTATCCACCTTAGGGCAGGCCAGAAATGTACAGGAGTTAATGTATCTGGGTGTAGCTTTCAACCAAGGACAGAGGGTACTGGAAGATAAGTACTTCGAATTTCTCACCAATTCTTGGGATAACTCTGAGACATGTTCTATAGAGTTTCACAGAACTCCCCTGAAGTACTGGCAGCAGTTCCCTGAAGGAGTAATTGATTCAGTAATGCACCTCTGTTGGCTTCCTTCCACGCCTCCATTCTCAATTCCCACTCCACTTCTGAGTTTTCTGGAAGCACCTCCCAGATGAACAGTTTGCATTCAAATTATTGCCTCAGGTTCTGCTTCTAGGGGAATTCAATTTATAGCCTCCTAACAATCCAGTGCTCCTTACAGAGCCATCACTGGTACAAGTACCAAGGCATGGCACATTATGTATCACTCCTCCTAAATCCTAATATTTTTAAACAGATAGGAAAGAGCATGACCTTGAAGAGAAAAATCGTTTATATGAGAATGGCCAATGGATAAAGGGAAGGAGAGACAGTGCCATTTGTTTTCCATTAATGATAGTGTGAAATTTATGGGCAGATGGTCTAACAGGTGTGACTATAATTTGAGGAGCCTGCTCCCTTGGTTTCAGAAGACTGCTATTGTTATTTTTATGGAAGCACAACCTCATGACTTTATTGCTTCACTTGATGTAGACTTTTCCTTTACCCTTAAATCTTTCTACATCACTGAATTGCAGCCAATAGATTTATTTTCTCCCTATGGCTCCATCACACAAAAAAGACACACATGTGCACACACACACACACACACACACAGAGTTTTGTGTATGCCAGTGCTAGAAAAGACAAGCTCATGGTGCATGTATGCAATGGATATTGTACATTACAGGTCTCTGTGAGATAGTCTTCCGCAGGTTCCTATGTTTATTGTATGAATAATTAACTTTAGTAAAGTTAACTTCCTGAAGATCTTGATGAAGACTGAAGAAAGGAAGTAAATTTTAAAGAAAAAGACTTAGAAACTTGCCCTTTTTGCCCTTTCTTTGTGTCTTAATGAACAAAGGATAACTGGGCCTTTTTTGAAGTCTTTGCTTGAGTTGAAGACACAAAATGCAACCTGTACTCTTATCATAATATGTTCAGTTTATGAGTACACAAACTTATAAACTGTGAATTTCCCTAAAGTTATTATACCATTTAGAAGATGTTTGCTGGGACGTTTACTTAAAATCTAACAATTGAGGTCTATATGTCCAAATAATTTCCTTCTCTCTTGCTGTCTCCATTTCAGTTTCCTGAGTTTCTGGGAAGGCCTGGTTTCCCCAAAGGAACGATTTCTGGTAGAAGTCTGAAGGTCTCACCCAAAAAAAAAAAATCCAGTATAGCCAATGAATTGAGGACAAGAAGGTTTCCAATCAGGTAGGAACATTTAATCTCATATATTACAATCACCTTAAGTAAGGTGTGCTGATAGCTGGATATGATATAACTGCGTGGAAAAAGATGCATATCTAACCTACCCCACAAGGAAGCTGTTCTCAATTCCCTTAGTGGTTGTGGTGTTTATCAGAGAGTGCCTTGGGGGAAGATGAATACAATAACAGTATGATGCTCTTTTTTTTTCATTTTTAGCTCATTGTTGCCAAGTAACCTTGGTGACCTTGGTGCCTGTGGTTTAATCCCAGGAGGTTAGACATGTGAAACAGCACATTAACCCTTTTTAGTATTTTCTCCCAAGACAAATCATTTTTATAGGTTGTCTCCATGGTCTTCTAGTTGCTTATCAAAATTAAGCATCAAGTCTTCTAAGTAAGCAATAGCCCCAGTCAGTGTGAGGAAATCAGCTTGGTTCTTATTGGGGCACATCTTCTTGGTCTTGGCACAAAGTGAGTTCACATAGGGAGTTCGAAGGAGGAGAATGGGGCATGCGAAAGGGGAGTTCTGTGTTCTCATTTACCTATGCATGTTGAAACTCCACTAACAGTTTTATTTTCATTAGCAATTTGTGATAAAAACTTAGGGTAGGGCTTCCCTGGTGACGCAGTGGTTGAGAGTCTGCCTGCCGATGCAGAGGACATGGTTTCGTGCCCCCGTCTGGGAAGATCCCACATACCGCGGAGCGGCTGGGCCCATGAGCCATGGCTGCTGATCCTGCGCGTCCAGAGCCTGTGCTCCGCAACGGGAGAGGCCACAACAGTGAGAGGCCCGTGTACCGCAAAAAAACCAAAACTTACGGTAAAGGGAATAATGAAGCTGTCCCACTATATGGCATGACAAAAGATAGTAGTGACATCAAAATCAGGGCCTATCCATCTCATTTGCAGTTATATACTCAGTGTTTAGCCTAGCATTTGATCCCTCATCAGTATTCAATAAGAAGATGTGTGTTGAATGACTTAAGGACGAATTAATGAATGAAAAAAGTTAATATGGTAGAAAATGTGTTTTATCCTTGTACTTTCATGTGTTGCCTTCTGTATTTCAAGACCCAGCACTGTAACTGACACATAGAATATAAGCAGTAAAATTTGTTGAAAGAATGAATGAGTCCCCACAATTCTAAGAATAATTTAAAGACCAACACAGACCCCATATCTGCCAAGGTCTATGACAGAAGTATCCAGAGAAGAAAGCCTGATCTCAGCTAGTGGTAGAGCTGACAGAATTTATTTAGTTTTAATAATTTACAGCTCATCCCATTACATTTAGGCATAGTGCCTACATGAGCCATACAATTAAATGTTGACTGAAAAAAAATGCACAACCTAAAAGTTGAGAATTATGTTTTATTTGGAGGACATACTGAGGACTTAAATCAGGAGACAGCCTCTCAGATAGCTCTGAGGGACTGTTCTGAAGAGGTAAGGGAGGGCACAGGATATTTAGGGGTTCTTGCAAAAAAAAAAAAAAACCCGGTAGTTGGAACATCAACATCTAGCTCCCCCAAGGTAGACTGCAGTGTGTTCCCCTTCCCTCGGCCTACCCTGGGGCTCCCTGAAGGGCCTACGGGTCTGAGTGTGGTCCAGCAAGCCCAGGGGAGCCGGCGGGTCCTCAGAGTTCTTGTCCTGAAACTGGCGCTGACGCGACAGGGCCACGAGTCTCTAGACACTTACTGCCGTTAAACGAATGCAGAACTGTGACTAAGGCCTCAGGGAACTTGCTTCACGCCTACCCTTCTGGATGCCAAATCAAGACCTTACGTTGAGGCTAGGGCCCCCGTTGAGATTCCCCTTAGCTCTAGAGCAGGGCAGGAAGAGCTCCCACCCAAGACCTGGAAGCCCCCTCTTTCTTTCGAGAAAACTCTTTTTTTTTCTCAGAGCCATGCCTGCAGGGATTAGAAACACGGCAACAACAGAGGTTTTCAGGTTTTTTCCGGCTGCAAGAATGGAGCTTTCAAAATGGGAAAACCAGGCTTTTCGCTATAGACGCCATGTCTAGACTGACATGCAGCCTAAATACGTGTGTTTTCTAACAAGTAAAAGAGACACAAGCTACCCACTGTGCCCTAAACTGAATCAACATTTTAAAGCAGGGTGTTCTGCGGCTAGCGAACTGCCTCAATGAAGGAATGCCTTCGGTCGGCCGAGGGGCCTGTGTATCTTCCAATATCCGGCAGTGTTACACGAAGAACTGTTCTTTAGTTGAAGTTGCAGTGCAAACTGAATTTCCCCTTGAGGTATGGTGACTTCACGTATGAGGTCCGAGGAAGAATTGCCTTCCTCCCCTTTGAAGTCCCAAACCACTACACCCAACATCTTTGTCTTTAGTTGAAAGTGGTATTTAAGGTGAGGATTTCAGCCATTTGGGAGATTTACTGAGTTCTCCTGGGTCTCTTCCATGTATACATATTATTAAATTTTGTTTGATTTTCTCCTGTTAATCTTAATCTGTCTCATGTCAGTTTAATTCCTAGACTAACCAGAAAAATCTAGAAGGGTACAGGAAACTTTCTTCCTGCCCAACAGGCATTATAGTGCAGGGCACATTGCCTGCCTTTGAAAACATCTGAACTTATACACATTGAGAACCCTCTCCTTTCCATGCCCCTTTACCATAGGCATAAAGATTTCTGTGCACATCGAGGCTGAGAAGAACTCCTGAGTCCATCATTGTTTCCCCAGGCAGTCATGAAGACTGTCAGAGAGGAAGAACTTTTCCTCTGCCCTTCTGTAGGCAAATGGAGTAGGGGGTCCCCAAAGAAAAAGAATCAAACATAACTTTTTGACATAAGAGAAGCCATTTTAAGCCTAAATCATTTGTGATCTCAGCCTGGTCGTGATGCTTGCTCTTGAACAGATCTCAGTAATTAATGATCTTGGGAAATAAAATTGTCCCTTACCATCTGGTTCTATAAGAATGAAGTCACTAGCCACTGTAGTCTCTGACCTTGACAAAAAAGTAATCACTTGATCTAAAAGAGAACTGGAAATTTTTATTTGAGCCAAATTTGAGGATTATAACCTGGGAAGAGCATCTCAGAAAACTCTGAAAACTGTTCTGCCCATTAGAAACCCAGGGAGATATATAAGTTTTTTTTGAGACAGAGGGCTGTACATCAAATGACATTTTATTGAACGTTTACATAATTCAGATCTAAGTGCCATCCTGCTGGTCATGTAACCCCTTACAAGGTCAAGAAGAAATGTTATCTCTTAAGGAGGGAGTTGTCTTGTTGATGTTAGGAGAATGTTGCTCTTTATGGTTGAGCAAGTGTCCCTGCCTATGGGGGAGGTTTGGTCAATGTATAATGCAGATGCACAATGCACAGTGTGGGGAGAGAGGAGACCAAAGGGCAGAGAATAATTTATGTTTAAATTTCTCTTGTCTTGCCATAAAATATAAATTTTGTTTCACAACCTTCAACACACCCTGAATGGAATTCAGGACAGAGATCAGGAATGAGGCAGTCTATGCTCTGAGAAAACCCGGCAGAATAGGCCTTCAGATAGTTCGATATTTTCAGATTTTATGAGCCCAGTTTCTTTTATCTTCTCATATCTAGAAAAGCACTAAAATCATTAATGGAGACATCTGCTCCTTGTGACTAGCAGCCACCATTTCGTGACCAGCAGCAAATTTCTGCCAAAATGTGTCCCTGATTACATGTGTCCCCCTTCACCAAAATCACATACATGCTGACCTTCCCCCTAACTCTTTCGAGCAGTTCCTCAGAGCTATCTGAGAGGATGTTTCCTTGGCTATAGTCCTCATTTTGCCCCAAATAAAACTTAACTCACAACTCTCAGTTTGTGCTTTTTTTCTTTCAGTTGACAGTTTAAAACTTTCCCAATTTGGCTGTTCAAGGAGCCACCGTTTTGGGAAAATCCCTGCTGTTCTCCTTACTTGCTGCAAGTAATAAACCCTTCCTTCTCCTGCCCTTTGGCTTGGTTGTGTCTTTTGGCTCAACAAAAGAAGTGTTTCAGGTAACACTTTGAGCTGGTCTAAGAATTAAATTGACGTGAGACTGATTAACAGGAGAAAATAAAACAAAAGTTTAATAATATGTATATCTAGGAGTCATTTTTGGCCTAAGCCATTTTGCAATCTAAGCCTGCCCAGGATGCTTGCCGTTGAAAGGGTCTCGGTAATTAATGATCTTAAGGGAACAAAATAATGCAGAATCAAAGGACTGTTTTCAGGTCAAAGAATTAACAATAACAAAGATAATTGTAAAGACTCCCAGTTCTCTTTCAATGGTAAAGATTAGCCTGATCAACTGGGAACATAAGGAATGATGATATTGACCTTTTCTGACCCTCATGACTTCAATCCACTAAAGCTTGGACTCTGTGGACCACCCAAACCCCTTCATGAATATGCATATACCCTTAGCTTAAAAATTCCCCAATTTTGCTGTTCAGGAAGACACTGCTTTGGGAAAGACCCCCGGTGTTCTCTTTACTTGCTGCAAGTAACAAATCCTTTCTTCTCCCAATCTTTGTTTTTGTTGTGCCTTTCAGCTTGACGCCCACCAAGAGGCAAACCCAGGTTTTTGGGTAACATTAGCTCTTTGGTGGGCAATGAAAATGACATAAGGCAGATTAACAAGAGAAAATTAAATTATTATGTGCACATGGGGAATTCACATAAGTATGAAGAATTCCAAAGACAGCAAGAAAAGGTGACATATATATATTCTTGACTAAAGAGAAGTGAAACTGAGCAGGACCCTGTGGCGCTCCTGGGCACTAAAGTCTTTCTGTGTCTCCCATTTCTTGTTTGCAGGGACTAGGCTTCAGCCTCCACAACCTGCCCTGAATTCCAAAGGGTAGGGTCAAATAGTTGCTAATCAGGGAAGGGAGGGGCTGCAGGGACAAGGGAGGAACTGTCAAGAAACAATAGTGCAGCTTTGGGGCAAGATCCTGGTTCTGCCTCAAGGGAAACATATAACAATAACTTTGAGCTCTTCTACAGAACTCAAACCCCCAACAAATGGAAGATGTTAACTACTTGATGAAGCATCCTTCATTCTATAGAGAAGGTCACAGTTTGATAACCTTGAGAAGCATAGCAGCTCATCAGGAGACCACCTGAGGCCAGATAAAAGGATTGCAGGCCCTGAACACACCAAAATCCTTATCAGCAACCCTGACCTTGAACCATTGCTATAAAACTCCTCACCAAATCCCCCCAGGTTGGGACACACAGTTTTGAGGGCATTAGCCTGCTGTGTCCCCCTTTGCCTGGCAACACAATAAACCTATTATTTTCTACTTCACCCAAACTCTGCCCCCGAATTCGATTCCATACCAGTGCACAGAGGTCAAATTTCGGCATCAGAAGGAGGTATGGGTCTAAAATTTCAAGGGGAAGTAAGGTAATTCACAGGAAGTTAAAAAGAGTTAATGTTTGGTAAACAAATGTTTGCTAAGCCATCCAAAGACAATGAGACACAGAGAGAATTTTTTTTTTGCGGTACGTGTGCCTCTCACTGTTGTGGCCTCTCCCCTTGCGGAGCACAGGCTCCGGATGCACAGGCCCAGCAGCCATGGCTCATGGGCCCAGCCGCTCTGCGGCACGTAGGATCTTCCCGGACCGGGGCATGAACCCGTGTCCCCTGCATCGGCAGGCGGACTCTCAACCACTGCGCCACCAGGGAAGCCCCACAGAGAGGATTCTGATCAAATGGGCTTTTCAATGTTCCTCCTGTTCTACCACACCTAGTGTTATACTACATTTATCTCTAGTGATAGCTTCTTCCTGGGACAGGCCTCCTGTCTTAAATTATTTTAGGCAATAAGGGGGAAGTTCAAAGGCTCTTCCTGAGTCTTTTGGGCCTTGATTGTTTTCAGCTCAAAATAATCCACATGCCATAGTGGCACATCTTGTGGTGGCCTGCACTTAGACCCACTGGCTCCCACGTGCAAATGAGAACCATGCAATGACTCAGGGAGAGCCCTGAGCACATTATTCAGATAGACACCAACATGATGCAATTTTTCTTCAGTGTGTTCAGTGAGAGAAAGCAATACAAGAGGCACTGCCCTTTTACTTTGGGGGAGGTTGAAAGTCCCTTCTTGGAAAGGAAAAATAAGTACTTTTAGAGCATTTAGAAAACCTAAAACCTGTGACTCAATTTTTTTAAGTGCAGAGTTAATTTTACCCAAATGTGTTTTCTTAAAAATTGCAACCAGTCAAGATCAGTATCTTCAAGGGGTGCACCAGTTGTGATATTTGCTGACTTTACACTGTTCTGAAATTGAGGATACCTTCCCTCTACTCAGTTAATGTTTATTTTTATTAAGTTTTAAAACTGTTTTAAGTAGGAGATCTTTTACTGGAGCCTGAGGATTGATAATGTTAACCACTGTGACACTGCTCTGTTACCTCACATCAACCAAAGAATTGTGAAGGAGCTGATCACATACCCTGTGATTCCCCTCTCTCACCTGGTATTTAAAAATGCTTTCATGAAACCCATCAGGAAAGGGGGTTCAGGTGTTTTGAGCACTAACTGACCTGAACTCCCGGCCTGGCACCTGCAGTAAACGCTGCACTTTCCTTCGCCATAACCTGGAGTCAGTAGATTTGCTTTACTGCACATGGGAGAGCAGACCCACGTTTTTTTCATCAGCATATTTATATATATTATTATATATTGTAGGCAATGGAGATATTTTACTTCTTTCCTATTGTGCTGTTTTATTTTTTAACTGAGTTAACCATGAAAGTCAATTTTTGTTGATAGAGGAGAAAAGGTACAAATTAATTAGCTATAGTTAAAAATTTAAAGCTTTCAAAATGCTTGTTATTTATAATGAGGTTTATTTAACAGAATTAGGAAATAATTCTGTATTTAAATGGTTCGATTGTGATTGTGGAACATGAAATTGGTAGTCCACAGGACATATACTAAATTTTCACCCTTAGTGATACTATATTTGTACTGTCCATGTCAAGCTAAAATGTTGTTTTTTAACAATCTTTAGCAAACATATCTTAGTTTTATTAATCAGAGGGAATATAGGAGCTCAATTTGATGTAGGGAACTTGAGCATTCCATCAACATGAATTTGAAGAATACACTAAGAATATCTTCTACATTACATTGGAGTAGTGAATTACTGGTAATTATTTAGGGAATTCTTTTGAAAAATATAGTCACCAGGGGCCAATAATTGAATTCTATTGAAATAGAGATAGATATTAATAAGAATGGAAAATTATATTTTCATTTTATATTGCCCATATCTTCATTTTATTTGTAGGTTTTGAAAGTTTGCAAGAGAAAGATATCAGAATTTATACTTCATTCAACAGAATCCCTTGGACCAAATGATCATACACTCAGAATACATAAGAGGAGACATTACTGACTGTGGCCCAGGAGACAAGGACAAGACCTAGAAAAGACACAGTCAATAATGGAGGGAAAGAAAGATTGGAATAGACAGGCATTTCTCTTAATGAAAAATGTTAACAGTAGAATCCTTGAGGGAGAATCTTTGAAAACATTGGATTTCTATAACAATAAAAAATTGAGTCCCAAAGTACAATGAGAAATAACAATAATGAATAAATAAGATAAAGAAATTATATGTTAACTGGCATACATTCCAGGCGATGATCAGACTCCTGCAGAAACCAGGGCTTTCTGGCCTTTAATTCCCCTTGGGCAGAACTGCAGCGCCCCTGTCCCCAGCCTTCAGCCATCAACTCCAGGACTACAGAGGCAGAGTCCTGGCCCTCAAGTCAGGCTGCTTCACTGACTTGAATGCCCATGGAAAAGGGAACATTGATCCTGACCTGAGACACAGCCCTCAGATATTTGTAAGCTGGAAAGTCTGCATCAGACTTCCTTGCATCTCTCTAGGGTGAACTAGGGAGCAACAAAATGTCACAAAACCCTTTCCCACAGAAGAAGTCTGGGAAAAAACACATGACGATCTTGGCCTTGGTGCCAGGTGAGGCTGATATAACTAGAGCACACCTTCTCCTGGGTTTGGGACCAGAATCCAGGGCCCTGGTGGGAGGACCTGGGCTCTGCCCTGGGTTCCATGGACACAGACAAGCAAGTGTGATCTCAGCAACCTTCAAGGACCCAGATGTGAGAAAGAGGCAATGAAGACACGATGGCTGCTTCAGGGTGGCTTGGTGTCAGCCTAGAACAGCTGGACTTCATAAGGAATAACACACTGTGGAGGGAAATAATAAAGAATTTATAATAGGAACAGAAAATAGTTTTATTTGAGCCAAGCTGAGGGCTATAATCTGGGAGGCAGCCCCTCAAAAGGCTCTAAGGAACTTCTCCACTGAAGCATGGTAGTCTTATACTTTATCAGAACAAAGAACATACATCAAACATGACAGGGGTCTATTCCTTAATGATTTCAAAAGAGACAGATTGAGTACATATATAGTGAGACAGTAGGATCCTGGTACGTGGGAAAGGAACCTCATCTTCGAGAGGGTGTTAACATGGGCATCATAAGAAGGGAGTCATTTATCCTTCTTTTTTAATCAGACATTTCCTTTCCTTAATGGTTAAAGCAGATGTGTTGTGTGTGTTTGACAGGCTCTTTCAGTTCACACAAAGTTTACACTGAACCATGTATAAGCCTAAATGATTTCCCCATACCTCATTACGTGAAAAATTTCTCCCTCAACACTATAATTTGGGGCTTGACTAATCTTGGCGATAAACCAGACCCATAATACCCTCAGCTCTCGAGGCCTCTCCACCTGCAGATCCTGCTGTATCCTCCCCCCAGGGCACAGCACCACAAGAGGGTGTCAGGTGAGGGGTTTGGGACTCAGAGAATTGACTCCCGAAAGTGTTTCTGTTTTCCAAGATAAATAACAATACAGTTTGGATTCTAAGAATCATCCAAATAAGTGACAAAAAAAATGCTAGACCAACAGTGAATCACAGCGTTTTTCATAAGATAAATGAATGTTATATAATGAAAGAGTAAATAGAGCCCAGAGGCTTTAATATGTAAAATTAAAATGGAGTTCAGTAGTGTTTAAAATACATCTAAAGGTCATATTTATGAGCTGCAAGTCCAGCTGTATTCCACAAGAATTTAGGCAAATGCATGAAAGATGAGTTATGAGTAAAGCACTATCCCCAAACTGTGGGTGTGGGGAAACTCATCCTAGCACTTTGTGCAGAACTAATACATTGCAACCATATCTGGTTTCAAAACTGATATTTTCTGCAACTAAAAAGGCAGAAATAAGCTAAATAAGCTACCTATCCCCTCTTTGCCCTTCAGTTATTAATTAAGACTCCTATTTCTTCCTCTCTTATCTATTTTTTTAAATTCCAATTTCAAATGCCAAAATATTCAGCTATTATATATGTTATTGTTCTCTTAATTTAGTGTCTACACAGCCTGAAATTTCTTTTTAATTTCCCTATTATATAATTAGTTTTATATTCATCAATTATGTGATATTTCCAGCAGGTACTGAGCTTTTATGCTCCAAATGTATGCCCTTCCATACTTTAACGCACATAAATATACTTTATACTTTTACATCAATTTAAAAGGTAATCTATTGAGTGAAAATTCTGTCTTCAGCATTTTGTTGGGGTCAGCAGTGGGGAGTGAAAATGTAGAAGAAGGAAAAGACATGGCTTATTGTTCTCAAAAGAAGTTACAGAGAAACCTCTGACTTCCTTATCAAAAGGAGACCCATTTCTTTTTCAATGTGTTTTCTTTTTTAAAAAAAAATATTTATTTATTTATTTATGGCTGCATTGGGTTTTCGTTGCAGTGTGAGGGCTTCTCATTGTGGTGGTTCCTCTTCTTGCGCAGCACGGACTCTTGGCTCATGGGCTTCACTAGTTGCAACATGCGGGCTCAGTAGTTGTGGCTCGCGGACTTAGTTGCTCCATGATATGTGGGATCTTCCTGGACCAGGGCTTGAACCCGTGTCCCCTGCACTGGCAGGCGGATTCTTAACCACTGTGCCACCAGGGAAGCCCTCAATGTCTTTTCTATTGTCTTCAAATCTATCGGGCTTTAAAATGATTTGTGTGTGTGTGCTCATATTCTGACTGTCTCTCACAGCAGATTGTGAGTTCTGTGAAAGTGAGGCAGGAGATAGATGGGCCCCAGGGTAAGCAGCAGGAGTTCATTCCCTCTGGACAGAAACTCCAAAATATCAATAACAGGGCAATCGAGAAAGGAGGCTGTGCCCTGCCCAGATAAGAGATAAAAGACTAGATGTTCCTCATTCTCGTAGTCAAGGAGACCTTCCCAGCTACACATGTGCAGAAAGGTTCCTTGGAGGTCAAAAAGGGAGAGGGCACCACCCCATAGTAAGTGATGTCAACTACCCATAGGCCTCTTCGCTAGAATCCATCTTGGCTAAGAGATGCACATGAACACGGGAGGACCCTGAGGTATACCAAATATGGACTCAGAACCAAGCAAAGCAAGATGATTGGTCAAAGGAAACCTGGAAGAAATTCCCCATAAAAGTGATTCAAACTACCAAGTGAGCGCAACTCTCTCTGAGCCCGCCCATGTGTCTAGCCACATGTATTCTTTGTCCTCCTAATAAACACTTTACTTGTTTCACTACTTTCCATCTCTGTGGAAATTCATTTCTACACAGCAGACAGGCCAGGACCTTGTCACTGGCCACTAGTCCCTGGTGGTCTAGTGGCTAGGATTTAGTGCTTTCACCGCCCCGGCCTGACTTCAATCTCTGGCCAGGAACCAAAATCCTGCTTCAAGCAGCTGCAGGCTGAGGCCACCTGAGATGAAAACGGGGGCAATGTTTATCTTGTTTAAGATCATGTCTTGTCAAAAAACAAAATTCAACTGAGTAAATTTGAAAATTTGATTGGCCTTATTTGATGCTTTATGAATTGGGCAGCATCTCATCTAGTAAATAGAAGGGCACTTTGAGAAGTTTTACAGAGTGGACGGTTTTTATAGAAAGGAGGGTGGGCAAGAAAGTCATTAGCAAAAGAAAAAAAGGTTATTTGGGACCAGTACTATCTTCTCTTTGTAGGGAAGGGAAGCCTTGAGTTTTATCTTGCAGATTGCCTCTTCTTCTTGGTTTGGGGGAGATGGAGAGGGCCCCTGTGATAGATTACCACGTTGGTGCCGACCAGAAAATTCCAGATTTCAGAATTAAGATAACATTTCTGGTGAAGGTCGAAATTGCAAGTAGGTTAGGTATTAAATATATGCGTGGTATCGTGGGCTTCATCACAAATGAAACCATTTTGTGTCAGTGGTTTTCCTCCTTAATAGTCCCTAATGCAGAACTAGCAGAAACACAACAAAGATTTGTGAAAAAGGAAATGAGTGCCTAACTCAATTGGTCAACTGGTGTAAAGAATGTGGCATAAGAATCAAAAGATCTAGAGAGCAGATGAAAGAAGCTTTTGTTTATATTTTTAAAAGGAATGTCTTCTGTGTTTTCAAATTACTGCAAATCTAATCAGCAATGTTGATGTGACTCTTAAAAATGATGCTTTTTGAAAGGTTAGAGAAAGGAAAAACAAGAAAAAAATAAGGATGTTTGGCATTCTGGATGTTGGCTAAATGGCAATTTCATCACTAAGAACATATTTTATTCTATTGTCATGATATATGGGTAATGTATGTAAAGATATATTTATATGTCATACATAATATATATTTCCTTTTAATCACCCCTATTGGGGTACAATTTACATACAACTAATAGCACTCATGTTAAGTGTATAGCACAGTTAGATAAATTTTGACAAATATGTACAGTTGTGTAATCACTACCACAATCATGATACAGAAAATTTCCATTACCCAGAAAGTTTCCTTAGGCTCCTTTGTGGTCAATCCTCACCTTCCTACAAAAATGATATGATGATTTGCTTTCAGTGACTATAGTTTTCCCATTCTCAAATTTCCATAAATAGAATCTAACAGTGTGTATTTGGTTCCTGTTTTCTTTCACTCAGCATGTTTTGAGATTCATCCATGTTGTGTATATTAATATTTCATTCCCCATTATTGCTGATGTGAATTACTCATTCACTTGATGAACATTTGAGCTGCTTACAGTTTGCAGCCTTAAACTTTATGAAACCATCGGGATTTCCATTAGAATTCTTTAATTTCTTACCCAATTCAACGGTATGATTTGAAAGTTATCAGAAACCTGCACTTGTCAGAAAGTCTTTAGTATGAATCTTCCTGAAGATGAAGCCTTTTTGCAAAAGCATCTATGAATGATAAAAAAACTTAAAAAGACACAGTTAAAGAGCTGGTTAAAATGCAATTGACAAAAAAAAATTGTTTACTTCTGTAACATACAAATTTGACATATTCAAATTTTAGAAATTTTATTTAATTTCATATAACATAAGAATATCTATATTAATGATATTTAGTATAATCTAAATGGATAACCTAAGAAGGTTGTAGATACATTTATCTCTAATCAATTGACAGTGCCTCCCATAACATACCAAATCATCCTAATTAGTTTAATATCTCTCTTTGAGATGACTTAGGGGTCCTCTGAAACATCCCAAAGGTATCTAGAGGTCAAAATATCTTTCACTAGGATTCTATCCTTGAGAAGTTTATCCAAAATGTTAAAAAGTTTCAAGACACTTGGTCAAATAGGATTACAGATCACTGTGAAACAATGCTTATGCATTTAAGCAAAGTTACAATGAAAGATTTTAAAAGCAAGTACAGAAAGTTATAACAGATTATTTAAAAGGTAAAGAAAATTTACAATCTTAATCAAAAGCAAATCAATATTCCAAGAAAATTTTTTCTCTTAACAGAGAGAGAAAAAAATTTTAAGTTTTTGTACGACTTTACTTTTAATCTTAAAATTCATTTACTCAATTAAATTCATTCTAATCTTAGTGAGTCCTGACAACACATAGAATTTCTTTCTAAAGATTACTTTTTCCCCAGAAATCTACAACTTTCTATATTCATATTAACTTGCCCTTTATTTTATTTCCTCTTTAGAAATAACCAGCTTTAAGACAAAATTACTTCCTTTTTCTTTAACAAAATAAATTCCTATTCTTCATACCTTCTTTTAATGAAAACACACATCCTATTACCCTGTATACGAAAATGTTCTCATTATTTCTAGTGGCTTTAATTACATATTTAATTAGAATTCTCAAGTCTTAAAAACCTAAATTCCTAGTGAAAATTAAGAAGTAAGCAATTATGAGCTGTTCTTTACATTAGCATTCTGTAGATTGGCAAATTTATAAATAAATGCTATTTATAATTTCTAAAAATATGTGCTTTCTTATGGAAAATGTCTCAGTGTGACACCAAACATATTTATTAATAGTCTTAAATATATTTACTTTCTCTGTAAAAGGAAGCCAATGTTTAGTAATTAATATTTCAGTATATTATTTTATTTGGAAAAGACCTTGATATTCAATGAATTCTCATCATTTAGCTTAATTTAGTTAAACTCTAAAATTTCAAGTTACTAAAACTTCCAGAAAAGCTATTTTTAAGTAGACATTCCTAAAACATAATTATTCCCAGAGTTCACCTAAAAACTCTTGTCTCATTTACCTCTATTTTATTCACTTGTTCTCAAAAATTATGTTTAGATTACCGAAGAAAACTTTATGAGACATTAGACCAAGTCAGCCATTATCCCAAATTTAATATTGAATATTTTTCAGATCACATGAATCTGAAATTCATTCAACTTAGTTTCTTTTATATTTCTGAGCATTTCTGTAAGTGCTTAATTTCCTTTAAGTCAATTAAATAGAGCTCATTTACAAACTAACTCTGATAATACCATCCAAAGGAAAAGAGAGATATTTATAATGTACACATGGACATACATACATTCCAGACAAACAGAGATCTCACAGTTTTCCTGCCTGAGTTTAAAAAGGACTCTTCTCCCTTTTATTCCCCCCTCAGTCTCAGGAATTGGCGATGGTATAGACAAGAGTGAGTGAGAGTACATTAGAGCCCAGGGTAGAACATTTACATTTCAAAGTCACAGGGAGAAAAATGTAAGTTCCTCCTAGTAAGATTTGTTTCCTTCTGGTCAGAATAGTGAAGAGATACTTTTAACAAGCCAGCTTTTTCATATGCAAAAACAAGTTTTAGAATGTCAAAAAGTGCCCCATCTGGGGCATTATTCTCCAGAGCCTAAAGAATACTGTGACCACATGATTTTAGAAAAATATCACCTTCTCCTTTTCATGGGTGTGAGCCCATGAAACTAAGAGCTAAGAATTTCCCAATTCTGCAAAATACACCATAGGGAATATAAGATGAAACAGAGCTCTGATTACCCCTTCTCAGTTGTTTATGGCTGGTAATCTTAAAATCTCAAACAAACAAACCAATGTAGTCTCTCAGGGTTTCAAACTCCTAAGCCCAAAAGGGAAAATCCCAACAAATGTTTAGCCACTGACAGACCCAAATGGCTAAGAGAATGAATACCCTGGTATTATCACACACAAGTTCCACTACTTACTAGAGAAATCTCAACCAGCAAAGCATGTGTCTTTTTCCCTTTACCACAGAAATCAAAAGTGCCATGGGCCAATGATGCCTGGTCAGTGGCAAGTGTTCAGGGCCATCTCTGAGACAAAGGTGCTCAAGCAGCTGCTGAGTAGTATCCATGAGCTGCCACTGGTCAGGGGCCAGTGTGCTATGGTTGAGATGCCCACTAGGGATGGTGGGCCCTTCATGGTTGCCCAAATTATTGCCAAACCAAACACAGATTCACTCACTCAATGCAGAGCAAAGCCAATCTACTGATACCAGTTGTGGTGAAGGAAAGTACAGTGTTTATTTGCAGGATGCGAAGCAAGGATAACAAGCAGCTAATGCTCAAAAGACCCAAACTCCCTGAAGACTTTTGGGCAAGTGTTTCTAAAGACAACATTAGGAGTGAGGGTCTCAGGGTGAATTATCAGTTCGTGGACATTCTTTTGATTAGTTGGTGGAGAGGTGACAGGGTGATGTTTTGGGAACCTTAATCATCAGCCTTCTTGTTCCAACCAGTCTGGGACCTACATGCTTGTGATCAGCATGTAGTCAAATCCTCCATCAGGTGGAGAGCCTTAGTGTCTACAGAAAACGCTCAAGTGTCGTGGTCCATACGTGGGTTGGAAAAGAATTTCCAGACACAAGGCAGAACGTAAAGGAGATAAAATTTATTAGAGGAAAGTGTCTCTGCCAGGACAGCAGGCTGACTTCCTAGTAGTCTGGGGGAGTGGACCCCAAACATGGGCTATTGATCAGTTTTTATAGCCAGAAAACAAAGGAATGCTCCAAGTTGAAAATGTCATTTACTGATTGGTCGACGCACATATACTTTCCTTCTATAGGGTGGCAGTGGGACAGGGAAGATGCCTTTCCTTATTTGGGACAGGTCTCATCGCCCAGCTGGGCTCAGGAATTTCATAACCATCACAACATGGTGGGGAGGGCAATTAAGGGTCTGATAAGGGGTGTAACGCTGACACTTTTTCAGAGAGGGTTGTCCTTTGTCCTTGAAGCACCATTGTCCTTGGAGCACCACATCAAGGATATGTGTCAGACTGTTATCTATATCCCTTGAGGAGAAAGGGATAGAGACAACACTGTTTTTCCATCTATTGTTACTTTTCTTGCTTGACTGCTTTTCCTTTGTTTCTGAATTTGGTCAGTTCTATAATCATTACTTGCTCTTTGGAAATCAAGGGAGGCCTAGGGGACTAAAGCTTTGTTCTACAAACAAGAAGCAGGGAACACTGGGAGTCTGTCACTGGGAAGGCCCCACAGGATCCTACTCAGTTTCACAATCATGAATAAAGCTGTTTCTATGAACGTTCATGTACAAATTTTGTGTGGACATATTTTTCTCATTTAAATTCCTAGGGGGTGAAATTAGGGGGTTGTATTAATGCCGAACTGTTTTCCAAAGTAGTACATCATTTCACATTTTCTTCAGGAATGTATGAGACTTCTGGTTGTTCTCCATCCTTACTAACATTTGATGCTATCAATCTTTTTAATTTTAGTCATTCTAGTAGATGTGAAGTTATTTGCATTGTGGTTTTAATTTTTCTTTGATGACTAATAATGCTGAACATTTTAAAATGTTGCTTATTTACCATTCATGTGTCTTCTTTGGTTAAGTGTCTTATTAAATTTTTGGCCCAATTTAAATTAAATTGTTTGTCTACTAAGTAGTGTTTTAGTAAAAGCTGGAGAAGAAGCAAGTTTGGCTGGATTACAGAAAACAAGGGGGAGAGTGGTAGGAATGAGGCCAAGAGAGACATGGGAGAAGGGGAGAACAGATCAAAAAGGACTTTGAGGCCTTGGTGAGAACTTTGGATTTATTGTAATTAAATTGAATTCACTGGATGATTTTGAGTATAGAGTGGCACAATCAGGCTTAAATTTTAAGGGACCACTTTGGCAGCTCTGTGAAGAGGCCAGAGGAATGGGAGTAAACACAGGATAGACTAGGAGGTTATTGCAGCAGTCAGAAAGAGAGAAACTGGTTAGTTGCAGTTCTGAATGACCTTTCCCCTCACTCTTGTTCCTGACATTCCAAACTGCATAATTTCGGATGTGGAAGACTGAGAAATTTCCTGGATTTTCTCAACAGAATATTGACTTACTCAAGGCCTTTAAGTGGAACACACTCTACTGAGGGTTGAGAGAAAGCTGACAATAGTGGCTTGCCTAGCTTAACTCCGTGGTTATGGTTGTTAGTTGTGGTTGCAATATTATGGTTGTGTGACTCTTTGGTTAGTATTCACTTTCTCCATCTTGGAATATACGTTTGATGAGGATGGAAAAATGATCTCTGTTTTTTTTTTTTTTTTTGTGGTACGCAGGCCTCTCACTGTTGTGGCCTCTCCCGTTGCGGAGCACAGGCTCTGGACGCACAGGCTTAGCGGCCATGGCTCACGGGCCCAGCCGCTCCACGGCATATGGGATCCTCCCAGACCGGGGCACGAACCCATATCCCCTGCATCGGCAGGCGGACTCTCAACCACTGCGCCACCAGGGAGGCCCTGATCTCTGTTTTTAACTCGCCACTGTAGCCTCAGTTTGAGCACAGTGCCTGCCAATTAGCATTTAGTCAATGGGATTTTTTTGTAGGGGAGTGAATGTGTGTATGTGTGAGGGAGAGAGAGAAGAGGGGCAGAAACAGAGAGGGGAATAGACAGCCATAGGGACAGGGGAACAAGTCCATATTGCAAAAGAACAGGACAATATTTTCTGTGAGTAGAATGCTCAGAGCCTGTGTACTGTGTTCTTTTCTACTTTCTCAGGTTAGATTTATCCCTTCATAAATTTACTTTATCTTATCCAAAATGAATCTACATTTTTTTTCCTTATAAGTATAAAGAAAAAGATTTTTTTGGGGGAAAGTTTTTAATGTCTCACTACAATTCAAGTACCATACATGTCTCTTTCTATTATTTGTATATCTTGAAAATATACCAGCATTATTGTCTAACACAAAGGAGGCACTAAATAAAAGTTTGTCTTTGAAACATTGGTACTATAAATTATAAGAGACAGAAGCCATGTTTTCACAGCTCTGTTTCTTGAGCACCCAGCCCAACGGTATTGTGGAGATGGAATAACAATCACCATGAGCACAGGTCACTGCTGACAAAGGGACTTGCTTTCTCTCCAAACCATTTGACTTTGTTGGTGCCCAGGGCAGGATGCTCCAAAATATGCCTCAGTGGAATATTACTTTGAATTAAAGTTACTGAAGAAATGACTGATGCAAGAGAGACACACTGACCTTCCTATCTGTCTCCATGAAAGCAGGAAATTAATATCTCATGTGAATGGTGCCCTCCCTGTACCAGGAGGTAGAAAGACATCATTAGCACCAGAGATAGGGAATGCAGGGTCAAGAAGGCTGTATAAACCTTGTTACTTCTTTAACTCAAGAAGGTTGGCAGGGACATTTCTTCCTCCTCAACAGCTGACAAGACAACCAGGAGGCTGGCTAAACCCTGCTTCCCACCACAAGACTGCTGCAGCTGAGAGATCCTAGGACACATGACAAAGGCCAGCAGAAGGTAAAATGTCGTATCTCCTCAACTTCCCAGGCCTGTAAGGTCTGGTGGGCGGGAAAGTGCTTAAGAGTCTCCTTTTCTCTATCTCTAAATTTAGATTAGCAGAAGAAAATACTTATGGAGCAAGATCCTTGTGACATAGAAAATCTGGTTTTTGGAAATGAGTAATCTCGTCTCAGTTTTTCTTAATCCTTTCCTCCCAGAGATAGTCACTGTTTTTCTTTGTCTCTGTCTCCTGAGTCATGTTTAATAAGAAGAAAGAACCATAGGGCAGAATACAGGCGTAGGCCCTATAAGCCTGCTGTTTGAGACAGCCTCACAGACTGGTGAGTTAACAGTTCTCTCCAGTCCAGTGCCTATTAAGAAAAACTTTGCTGTCAGTCCTCTATATAAAAACTGGATGAGATTTTTCCTTCTGTATTTTTCTATGTCCTGAGAGTTTGGCTTTTTGTCCAGTGAGAATATTCTCACTGGTCTCCACCATCTGGATGGTGTATTTACTGGGGTGCATCTGGTAACCAGTTGAATGGACTGGGGTTCTGAGACACAAAGTCATAAACAGCACACTCTAGTCTTGTTGTGCCAGCTGTCAGAGGAGTTTGTCCTAAGGGGACCCAGTCCATAAGGGGCCTTTGTTGTTTCAACCTTCATTACCTTGTAAGTGTTGGAAAAGTCCCATTCCAGCGGCATATGCCTGCTGTCACAGATTAGTAGGTTTGGGATCAGAGGTGCCTCAAATTCCCAGGAGAGACCAGGGACACAGTTTGCATTATACCACCCTTACTGCCTGTGCAATGAAGGCCTTTGCTTTCTTAGATTATCCTTGGAAATGAATTTTCACATTATAGGGGCTATACCATCTGTGCCTTCTCCATCTGAAAGTATGCTTATTTCATCCATGGTAACGATTTATTCTAAGCCTGAAAAGTTACCTCTGGGTCGTTCCATAAAAAGCCTTACTGATTTGAGTCACTATTTGAAATTAATGAAAGGTCTTACTCCTCAATGGCAAGATGATGGCTCCTTTAAATTTGCTGTATTTAAAAGATTACCTTTTTGAGAGCTCTCATCATAAACAGCTGTCATATTGGTATTTATGGAAGGATCAAATTGAAAGGAAAAATAATGTATAACAGCTAGCCTCAGGGAATCGTTATTAAGATGAAATAACAGAAATTAGACTTAAAATAAAGATCCAACGTGAATTCCCCTTTTTAAGAAAAATTTTAAAAATTGCCCCATCTCCTCAGCAATTCCTCAGGCCCTCCTACAAATAGTTAGGAAAAGATCAGTTGGAAGCCAATATTCAAGAGCTAATAGAAACAATTATCTTTGTCTTACAAATCTCTACAAAACCAGAAATGCAACTTAGGAACAAGTCAAGGCCCATTTATCTTCACCAACCCTGAAACCTATTCCTCTCAAATTCTTGTAGATATTATAAAAGTTGAGGATAATTGGAGCAAAATTGTCCTGTACTTAAGAAGAAAAAGTTTTTAAAATAATAATTACCCTGAGACTTATGATAATAGAAAAATACACTCCAAAACTCACAGAAGAAAATTTACATTTTTTTCTCTGTCCCTTAAAGTTATAAATCTTACCATGTCTTTGAAATGTAAACACAGCCACATTGCCTGAGACTGAGCCCAGATTATCTCAATTGTTAGAACGTGAAACTAAAATTTAAAGAAAAAAAAGGAAAGAGGTGTTTTTTTAAAACAAAAGCCACCAAAAAACCCTCTCTTGCTCAAACTCTAAATCACAGTCTCCTTAAAATTGTTTATCAAGGGCAAGTACACTTAAAGGGCAAGAAGACTTAAAAGTCTTCTCCATAACTAATAAAAGACTGTAGCTATCTGAGTGAGTAAACTTAATTTATTCCAACAAGCAATCTAAAAATTCTCAAAAATATAACAAAAATGAATACAAATATTTTTCAAATTCACATGATCTAGGATAATTTTTGGTAAGTAAAATCTAGTTCAGGTTTAATGGTTTAATTAATACAGACATATCTTAAGAGTTATCAGCATTAAGTATAATAGCTTTATGCTATGTAGTTTTACTAAAAGTCAAATAAGCTCATGTTATTTCTTTTACAAAATTTCTCAGAAAACAGTAATAATAATAATAATTTAAGATGATGGCTAACACTACTTTAACATCTTATGAAATTGTCATGAGTAATCTGAGTGATTGTTAAGAAGAAATTAATTAAATAGACATAAGATAAGAATTCTTTTAGGTAAACTTTTTTTAGCAATAATTGTTTTTGCTGTGTCAACTTAAATAGTTTTCTAAATGTCTTTGATAAATTGTACCCTTAGAGTTTTGCTAAGTTAAATTAAATGAATTGAATGTCTAGATCATTTCCAACTAAGACAAAATACTGAAATATTAATTGCTGCACGAGTCTAAGTTTACCTACCTTTGACCTCTTATTACACACTAAATATGTTTGGTTCTATTAGTAAACATGTCTTGTGCTTCATTAAAAGCTTGTACTATGAAGTAGAATATGTTTCTAGGAATTATGAAATGTATTTATAAGTTTGCCAAGCCACAAAATACTTACACAGTTAATAATTTTTAACTTTATCTTTACAAAAAAATTAAAGCTTCAAAGGATTAAGAATTGTAAATAATATATGTGGTTAAAGCTACTAGGAATTATAAGGAAATTAGAATATGTTTTGTGGTAAGAAAAAGTGTAAGCTATGGAGATGTTTTTGTTCATGTAAAAACTTTGTTAAGTGATTTTTGTCCTAAAGCTGGTAACTTCTAAATGGGAAAGAGAACAAGGGACAAATCAAAATGGGCAGAGAAAGTTGTAAGAGGTTTGTTAAAAAGGAATCTTTAGAAAGGAATTTTATGTGTAGTCAGGTCTAAGATTGGAATGAATTTAATAAAGTGATTGAGTTTTAATATCCAAAGTAAGCTGGTAGAAAATTAAAATTTGTTTTTTCTCTCTTTTTGCAAAATTTTCTTAATTATTGGTCTGCTCTTAATGAGAAATTGTAAACAAAGACTTTTTTTTACATTTAATGTAATCTGTCTAGCAAAACAAATATTGTACATTTTGTCTTGATGAGTCTTTGATAATTTTGAAGAAAAACTGAGTGCTTTCAATATTAAAAGAGCTAAGTCTTTTTACACTATTTAACTATCTGTATTTACATGTGAATCTTTGTCACTTTGATTAAATTGATAACTAAATATTAATTCACAGTGACATATGATCATATTTGACAAAGTGTTTTAAAACATTTTTATTTTTGAAAAAGTAGATTTTCCCCCAAGTCAAATTCTAAATGAAGTCTTATGGACCTGGAAATAATGTTCAGGTTTTCCAGAGGCCCCTTGGAACACCCTCAAAGATTTGTTTTATCTTATTAGAAAAGAGAGCTATGAAACTCATTAGGCTTATTTGGTATGTTACTTATATGGGAAGCATTGCTAAATAAATGATCATCAACTCTCGGTTATATCATAAGGGTGAATGTTATTAATATAAATGTTCTGGAAAGTATATGAAATTCCTAAAATTGGATATGTCCTAGTATAATGTTATCAGTCATAATTCTAGTTATTATCTTAAATGTTTTGTGTCACAGAGATAAATTTTCTTGTCAATTCCATTAGAATGAATCAAATTTTTAGTAATGGATATTTGTCTTTTATTACTTAGACAATGGTTTTACTCAGATGCTTTTACAAAAGCTTCCTGAAAATGTGTTTCATGTTCAGAGAAATTCATGGAAAAGGATCTAACAAGTATTCTAGAACACAAGTTTCTGATGAATTTCAAATCATTACACGGAACTGAGTAAGAATTTACAAAACCCTAATGGAGAAATTGACGGTTTCATAAAACTTCTAACAAAAGATCAAACAAAACAAGAATTAATTACATGGGACTAAGTAAACTGAAGAAGACGGTTATAATATTTTATGATTTTAAAAATAAATTTATTTAGTTTATTTATTTTTGGCTGCATTGGGTCTTTGTTGCTGTGTGGGGGCTTTCTCTAGTTGCAGCGAATGGCAGCTACTCTTCCTTGTGGTGCGTGGGCTTCTCATTGCAGTGGCTTCTCTTGTTGTAGAGCATGGGCTCTAGGTGCATGGGCTTCAGTAGTTGTGGCTCGTGGGCTTTAGTAGTTGTGGCTCATGGGCTCTAGAATACAGGCTCAGTAGTTGTGGCACGTGGGATTAGTTGCTCTGCGGCATGTGGGATCTTCTTGGACCAGGGTTTGAACCCATGTCCCCTGCAATGGCAGGCAAATTCTTAAACACTGTGCCACCAGGAAAGCCCCATTTTATGATTTTTTTTTCGTGTTATGCGGGCCTCTCACTATTGTGGCCTCTCCCGTTGTGGAGCACAGGTTCCGGACACACAGGCTCAGCAGCCATGGCTCACAGGCCCAGCCGCTCCACGGCATGTGGGATCCTCCCAGATTGGGCATGAACCCGTGTCCTCTGCATCACAGGCAGACTCTCAACCACTGCACCACCAGGGAAGCCCTATGATTTTTAAATTTGAAACATTGCTGGTTTTATTTTTTTTAAGTTTTCTTTCTCCAAATGTAGGAAAATTTGTTTTTCTCTCTTAAGCTTAGAGCAGTTTGGTAAATTATACCCTTGTAAGCAAAATTGAATCATTTGTCTTTTTCTCCCTACCCGATTCCTCCAGAATTCAGAAGCTTTCATTGAACATTCTTGTTTTCTTGGCAATATAGTTATTTGCATAATTTCAATAAGAATCTGTTCTCCTTATAATAGCACATAATTGCAAACATTGATGATATTACTAAAGTTTTGCCTAGAATGTCATATTTGAGAGAGATATACATAAACTTAGGTTTGACCAAACAGCTTTAAGAAACTAAGGTTGACTTCATGGAGCCAATAAAGCCCCTTGGTAAAATAGTGTGGTACCTTGCTTAGAGTTCGCAGCAGCCTTACTAGTTGAGTGAGGAAGGTCACTTCCTGGCAAATGCAAGAACCTCAGAATATTTGGGGGACACTGAGGAGAAGAATTCACCCAAATCTATAGATGTCAAATGATTGGCTTGGCTTCTTAGCCTCAAGGGACTATTAAAAGTTTAATCTGGAGATTCCTTATAAAAAGTTCCAGCAAAGCAGATTTAAAAGAGCCTATATGGGAGATTTCCCTCTAACCCTGGAGATATTCTGCAGAGATAGTGGTTGACCAGAGGTAAAGCCTGAAGTCCTTCATGAATTTCAATCAAAATTGAACTTTAAGAAGCCAGGACTCCTCACAGTGATATTCAGGAGAGAGGTTAGAGACAAAGATGGCAGAGTACAAGGACGTGAGCTCACCTCCTCTCATGAAACCACCCAAATCACAACGAACTGCTGAACAACCATCAACAAAAAAGACTTGAACATACAAAAAAGACACTCTACATCCAAAGACAAAGAAGAAAGTACAACTAGATAGTAGGAGGGGTGCTTTCATGATATAATCAAATCTCATACCTGCTGGGTGGGCGACCCAGAAAGTGGAAAATAATCATCATATCACAGAGGTTCTCCCACAGGAGTGAGAGCTCTGAGACCCACGTGAGGCTCCTCAGCCTGGGGACATGGCAATGAGAGGAGGAGATCCCAGAGCATTTGATCTTGAAGGCCAGTGGGACTTGAGGGCAGGAGCTCCACAGGATTGGGGGAAAGAGACTCCACTTTTGGAGGGTGCACACAAGGTTTCATGTGTACTGGGACCCAGGGCAAAGCAGTAGCTCCATAAAAGCCTGGGTCAGACCTACCTGAGGGTCTTGGAGGGTTTCCTGGGGAGGAAGAAGTTGGCTGTGGCTCACTGTGGGGGCAAGGACACTGGTGGCAGAGAACCCAGGGAATATTTTTTGGTGTGAGCTCTCCTGGAGGTCACCATTTGGGCACTGAGACCTGTCCCCACCCAATAGCCTGCAGTCTCCATTCTGGGATGCCTCAGGGCAAACAACCAACAAGGTGGGAACACAGACCCTCCCATGAGCAGACAGGCTGCCTAAAGTTATTCTGATCCCACAGCCACCTCTAAACAACACTTGACACAACCCTGCCCACCAGAGGGAGAAGACCCAGCTCCACCCACCAGTGGGCAGGCACCAGTCCCTACCACCAGGAAGACTGCACAAGCTTCTGGACCAACCTCACCCATCAGGGGGCAGGCACCAGAAGTGAGAGGAGCCATGATCCTGCAGCCTGAGGAAAGGAGGCTACAAACACGGAAGGCAGAGAAATGTGTTCCAGATGAAGGAACATCATCAAACTTCAGAAGAACAACTAAGTGAAGTGGAGATAGACAATCTTCCTGAAAAAGAATTCAGAGTAATGATAGTAAAGATGATACAAGTAACTGGAAAAAGAATGGAGGCACAGACCAAGAACATAGATGAAATTTTTAACAAAGAGCTAGAAGTTTTAAAAAACAAAGAGAGATAAACAATAACTGAAATGAAAAATACTCTACAAGTAATCAATAGCAGAATAAATGAGGCAGAAGAATAAATAAGTGAGCTGGTAGACAGATTGGTGAGAATCACTGCTTTGGAACTGAATAAAGAAAAACAATGAAAACAAATGAGGACAGTCTAAGAGACCTCTGGGACAACATTAAATGTGCCAACATTCACATTATAGGGGTCCCAGAAGGAGAAGAGAGAGATAGAGGGGCTGAAAAAATATTTGAAGAGATAATAGTCAAAAACTTCCCTAACATGGAAAAGGAACAGTCACTCAAGTCCAGGAAGCACAGAGAGTCAAATACAGGACAAACCCAAAGAGGAACATGCCAACACACATGAATCAAATTGACAAAAATTAAAGACAAAGAAAACATTAAAAGCAACAAGAGAAAAACAACAAATAGCATACAAGGAAACCCCAGTAAGGTTATCAGCTGATTTTTCTCAGCAGAAACTCTGCAGGCCAGAAGGGAGTGGCCCAATATATTTACAGTGATGAAAGGCAAAAACCTATGACCAAAAATACTCTACCCAGCAAGGCTCTTATTCAGACCTGACAGAGAAATCAAAAGCTTTATAGACAAACAAAAGCTAAGAGAATTCAGCACCATCAAACCAGCTTTACAACAAAGGCTAAAGGAAATTCTCTAGATGAAAAAGAAAATGCCACAACTAGAAAAAAAGAAAATTATGAATGGGAAAGCTCACCATTAAAGGCAAACATACAGTAAAGGTAGGAAATCATCCACTCACAAATATGATATCAAAACAAGCAATCATGAGAAGAGGAGAGTACAAATGCAGGATATTGGAAATGCATTTGAAATTAAGAGGCCAGCAACTTAAAACAACTTTTCGTATATATATATACACTCTGCTATATCAAAACCTCATGGGAAATGCAAACCAGAAATCGACAATAGATACACAAAGAAAAAGCAACCCAAATGCAACACTAAAGATGGTCATCAAACCACAAGGGAAGAGAACAAAAGAGGAAGGGAAGAAAAAAGAGCTACAAAAACAAACCCAAAACAATGAACAAAATGACAATAAGAACATACATATTGATAATTACATTAAAAGTAAATAGACTAAATGCTCCAACCAAAAGACATAGACTGGCTGAATAGATACAAAAGCAAGAACCATATATATTCTGCCTACTAGAAACTCACTTTAGATCTAGACACCCACACAGACTGAAAGTGAGAGGGTAAAAGAAAGGTATTCCATACAAATGGAAATCAAAGGAAAGCCAGAGTAGCAATAGTCATATCAGACAAA
The DNA here is from genome assembly GCF_964165515.1 of Mesoplodon bidens. Taxonomy (NCBI): domain Eukaryota; kingdom Metazoa; phylum Chordata; class Mammalia; order Artiodactyla; family Ziphiidae; genus Mesoplodon; species Mesoplodon bidens. Next base: position 217,047 of record NW_027671222.1, read on the forward strand.
ATAGACTCTAAAATAAAGACTGTAACAAGGACCAAGAAGGACACTGCATAATGATCAATGAATCAATCCAAGAAGAAGATACAACAATTGTAAATATATATTCACCCAACATAGGAACGCCTCAATATATAAGGCAAATGCTAATAGCCATAAAAGGAGAAATTGACAGTAACACAGCAGTATTGGGGGATGTTAACACCCCACTTTCATCAATGGACAGATCATCCAGACAGAAAATCAATATGAAAACACAGACCTTGAATGACACATTAGGCCAGAAGGACTTAATTGATATTTATAGAGCATTCCATCTGAAAGCAACAGAATACACACTCTCCTCAAGTGCACACGAAACATTCTCCAGGATAGATCACACGCTGGGCCACAAAGTGAGCCTTGGTAAATTTAAGAAAATTGAAATCATATGAAGCACCTATTCCAAACACAATGCTATGAGATTAGAAATCAACTACAAGAAAAAAACTGTAAAAAACACAAATACATGGAGGCTAAACAATATGCTATAAGCAACCAATGTATCACTGAAGAAATCAAAGCAAAAATTAAAAAATACCTACAAATGAAAACAAAAACATGAAGATCCAAAACCTATGGGATGCAGCAGAAGCATTTCTAAGAGGGAAGTTTATAGTGATAAAATCTTACCTCAGGAAACAAGAAAAATCTCAAATAAACAACCTAACCTTATACGTAAAGCAACTAGACAAAGGAGAACAAACAAAACCCAAATTTAGTAGAAAGAGAAATCATACAGATCAGAGCAGAAATAAATGAGAGAAAAAACAGTACGAAAGATCAATGAAACTAGAAGCTGGTTCTTTGAAAAGATAAACAAAATTGATAAACCATTAGCCAGCATCATCAAGAAAAAAATGGGGAGAGCTCAAAGCAATAAAATTAGAAATACAAAAGAGATTACAATGGACACCACAGATATACAAAAGCTCATAAGAGACTACTACAAGAAACTATATGCCTGTAAAATGCACATCCTAGAAGAAATGGACAATTTCTTAGAAAGGTACAACCTTCGAAGACTGAACCAGGAAGAAATAGAAAATATGAACAGACAAATCACAAGTCCTGAAATTGAAACTGTGATTAAGAAACTCCAACAGGGCATCCCTGGTGGCGCAGTTGTTAAGAAACCACCTGCCAAGGCAGGGGACACAGGTTCGAACCCTGGTCCAGGAAGATCCCACATGTCACAGAGCAACTAAGCCCGTGGGTCACAACTACTAAGCCTGCTCTCTAGAGCCCACGAACCACAGCTGCTGAGCCTGCATGCCACAACTACTGAAGCTCACGTGCCTAGATCCCATGCTCTGCAACAAGAGAAGCCACCGCAATGAGTAGCCCATGCACCACAATGAAGAGTAGCCCCCGCTTGCCACAACTAAAAAAAGAAAGCCTACATACAGCAACAAACACCCAATGCAGCCAAAAATAAAATAAATAAATAAATTTATATAAAAAAATTATTAAAATTTATTTAAAAAAAAAGAAACTCCCAACAAACAAAAGTCAAAGATCAGATGGCTTCACAGGTGAATTCTATCAAGCCTTTAGAGAACACTAAACACCTGTTCTTCTGAAACTATTCCATAAAATTTCAGAAGAAGAAACATTCCCAAACTCATCCTATGAGGCCATAATCACCCTGATACCAAAACCAAACAAAGGTACTACAGAAAAAGAAAAAATAAGTCAATATCACTGATGAGCATAGACTCAAAACTCATTTACCAAATACTAGCAAAGTGCATCAAACAACACATTAAAAGGCTCAGACACCATGATCAAGTGGGATTTATCCCAAGGATGCAAGGATTTTTCACTATCCACATATCAATCAGTGTGATACACCACATCAATGAGTTCAGTAAAGTCACAGAATACAAAATTAATATACAGAAATCTCTTTCATTCCTATACACTAAAAACAAAAGATCAGAAAGAGAAATTATGGAAGGAATCCCATTTACCATCACATCAAAAAGAATAAATACCTATGAATAAATCTACCTAAGGAGACAAAAGACCTGTACTCTGAAAACTCTAAGATGCTGATGAAAGAAATCAAAAGTGACACAAACAGATGGAGAGATATACCATGTGCTTGGATTGGAAGAATCAATACTGTCAAAATGACTATACTACTTAAGGTAATCTACAGATTCAATGCAATCCCTATTAAATTACCAGTGGAATTTTTTTTTTAGATTGTTTTCATGTGGACCATTTTTAAAGTCTTTATTGAATTTGTTACAATATTGCTTTTGTTTTATGTTTCGGTTTTTGTGTTTTTTTTGTGTTTTTTTGGTTGCATGGCATGTGGGATCCCAACTCCCTGACCAGGGATTGAACCTGCATCCTCCTCATTGGAAGGTGAAGTCCCAACCACCGGACCACCAGGGAAGCCCCCACCAATGGCATTTTTCACAGAACTAGAACAGAAAATTTTAAAATGTGTATAGAAACACAAACCCCCAAATAGCCAAAGCATACTATGAAAGCAAAATGGAGCTGGAGGAATCAGGCTCACTGTCTTCAGACTATATTACAAAGCTACAGTAATCAGTATGGTACTTGCACAAAAACAGAAATATAGATCAATGGAACAGAATAGAAAGCCCAGAAATAAACCCACACAACTATGGTCAATTAATCTATGATAAAGGAGGCAGGAATATACAATGGAGAAAAGACAGTCTCTTCAATAAGTGGTGCTGGGAAAACTGGACAGCTACATGTAAAAAAATGAAATTAGAACAATTTTCTAACATCACAGACAAAAATAAACTCAAAATGCATTAAAGACCTAAATGTAAGACAGGATATTATAAAACTCTAAGAGGAAAATCCAGGCAGAACACTCTTTCACAGCAGCAATATCTTTTTGGATCCACCTCCTAGAGGAAAGAAAACAAAAACTAAAATAAACCAATGGGACCTAATAAAACTTAAAAGCTTTTGCACAGCAAAGGAAACCATAAACAAAACAAAAAGACAACCTACAGAATGGGAGAAAATACTTGCAAATGATGAGACTGACAATGGAATAATCTCCAAAGTATACACATAGCTCATGCAGCTCAATATCAAAAAAGCAAACAACCCAATCAAAAAAATGGACAGAAGATCTAAATAGACATTTCTCCAAAGAAGACATACTGATGGGCAAAAAGCACATGAAAATCTGCTCAACATCGCTAATTATTAGAGACATGCAAATCAAAACTACAATGAGGTATCACCTCATACCAGTCAGAGTAACCATCATCAAAAAGTCTACAAACTGTAGACTACAAAAATGTTGGAGAGGGTGTGGAGAAAAGGAGTCCTCCTACACTGTTGGTGGGAATGTAAATTGGTGCAACCACTATGGAGAATATTATGGGATTCCTTAAAAAACTAAAAATAGAACTACCATATGATCCAGCAATCCTACTCTTAGGCATGTATCTGGAGAAAATTATACTTCCAAAAGATACATGCACCCCAGTGTTCAGTGCAGCACTATTCACAATAACCAGGATATGAAAGCAATTTAAATGTCCATTGACAGATGGATGGATAAAGAAGATGTGGTACATATATACAATGGAATATTACTCAGCCATAAAAATAAATGAAATAATGTCATTTGCAGTAACATGAATTGACGTAGAGATTATCATACTAAGTGAAGTAATTCAGAGAAAGACAAATATCATATGATATCACTTATCTGTGGAATCTAAACAAATGATACAAATGAACTTAATTACAAAAGAGAAACAGACTCACAGACTTAAAAAACAAACTTATGGTTACTAAAGGGAAAAGGTATGGGGAGGGATAAATTAGGAGTTTGGATTCACATATACACACTACTATATATAAAATAGATAATCAACAAGACCCTACTGTATAGCAAAGGGAACTCTACTCACTATTCTGTAATAACCTATATGGCAAAAGAATCTGAAAAAGAATGGATATATGTATATGTATAACTGAATCATTTTGCTGTACACCTGAAACTAAATCAACATTGTAAATCAACCATACTTCAATATAAAATAAAAATTAAATTAAAAAAAGAGATTAAAAAATAAGTGTCTTCCAATGCAAGGATCAGATCAAAGAACATGAATGGAATATTCCTACTGGGACGATTAGGAGGATAACACATCCTTGGTAGGTGCAGAGCCTGTTCACTTATCCTCTGACATTCCTTGTTCCCTTTCTCCACTACATCCAATTAAGCAGATAAAAACTTTGAGAAAGCTGCCTCTTCCTTCACCAATGCCAAGAAGGACAAACTCAAAGAGCCATTTTCTGTCTGTCTTCCTCTGATGTTGCTTCTTCATGTTTGAGCTATTGGGAGGAGAGAGAGGCAATAAATTCTCTTAATAAAAGCACAAAATAAAAATAAAAAACAAGCCTATATGGTCAGTCATGATCCTTGCTATACTTATATAAATAAGACCAAGTGTATTGAATCTAGACTTATTTTGCAAACAAATTTGTCTTAATTTGGCTATCTTTGATAGAAATGAGGGTGATTTTAGAGAGAAAAATTATCTTTCAATAGAAACCAAAATACGTATTGTGGATATTAGATTCTAGTGCTATTAATTTTCCTTGAAGTTTTGTTAATTACCTGAAAACTGGACTGTATCCTGAATTTTTCTAGTTTCCTCGACTACCTGACTACAACTCTCCAAACTAGTGTTTCTAAATTTTCCCCCACCCTTTTGACTTGGAACCATTGAAACTAAAACTGCCTTTTTTTCTGAAGTCCTGCATACTGAAGGTAGATATCTTAATATAAACTTCAGAGAAATCTCCACAGCAGCTCATGTTTAGACAGTCTTCTTCGTTCCTGTTGCTATATGGACCACTCAGAAAGCTTACCTGAACATCTGATGGACATTCAAACTACAAAAGATGCTTTAACCCTGACATTTAGAGATCTTCTCAACTGTCTACCCTCAGAACTCAAAAACTGATATGAAATTTGCCTCAATTATTAACCATTGTTTTTTTGTCTCCATAGCAATGCCTCTTTTTAAATACCTGATTGCTTGTACAGTAAGCTTAACTTCTACTTGGAAATACTGCTTTGGAAGAGAAAATTAAGGTAAAATGATCATATGGATGGACTCTAATCCAATATGACTTGTATCTTTATAAGGAGGGAATATTAGAACACAGACATGCACAGACTGAGGGGCAACCATGTGAGGACACAGCGAGAAGGTAGCCATCAAAGGAGAGAGACCTCAAAGAAACTAAACTTGATACTTTGATCTTGGACTTCTAGCCTCTAGAGCTATGAGAAAATATATTTTTGTTGTTTAAGCCACCTAGTAGCCAGTGCGGTATTTTGTTATGGAAGCCCTAGCAAACAAATACAATCACTATTAGGGAAAAAAATCATGTGCTTTGTTATTCCAGTAGAATGATTTTAACACTGATAACTTCTTACTTTGAGATTATAAAAGACAGTGATAAACATTACTGTAGAGTATATATGAGTTGTGTCCTATGAAACAAAGGAAGTTAACAAACACCTCTCAGCTGTAGATGATGCCATGTGTTCATCTGATCAGCAAGAGGACATGAGTGGAAGGGAGAACCTTTTCTGCTTCAGACAAGCAACTTCCTGGGTTACCCTGAGTATGACAAAGAGGGCCATTGCTTGGGGACCAGGTCTCCAAGCAGTCACAACAGGCCTCAGGAACCCATAAGAAAATTGTGAAGGAAGAATATTACTAGCCAGGCCCATATGAATCTTTTCCTCCCATCACTGTTCTTTTGTGAAAAATTCTTCCAAATACACATTTTTGTCCCAAAATATCATGTTGGACGCTCGCTACTAGGAGCAAATTTTTCCAGCATCTCTGTTGGATGAATTTTCACACTTGCAAAATCACTCAGAAAAGAGTTCATCCTCCCAACACCTCCCCTGCACCAGTGTCCCCCTAAACAGCATCTGACCACAATATGAAGGAACTTACCTCCCAGGTAAACAGGTGCTTGAATGTGATTTAATTATCTCTGCATCCTCTCCCTGGTCTCCCTGTGAAATCTAGTCACCTCTTTGCATTAAAGCATTTCTGTGAGAAGCCCTGTAAGGTGCTGGCTATTCTCAATTCTGTCCTGCTGGTTTCTCTGAAGTGCCTAGAAGCTGTCCTCTCCACACACAAACTGTTCTGACAAACTTCATTTGAATGATTTGGATTTTAATTCTCAATTTGCTTCTGTTCCTAAGCCTTAAGGCTTTTTTTTTTTTTACCAATTCAGAAAAAAGCATCATTAAAAAAAAGACAAGGTTGGGCTTCCCTGGTGTCGCAGTGGTTGAGAGTCTGCCTGCCAATGCAGGGGACACGGGTTCGTGCCCCGGTCCGGGAAGATCGCACATGCCGTGGAGCGGTTGGACCCGTGAGCCATGACCGCTGAGCTGGCGTGTCCGGAGCCTGTGCTCTGCAACGGGAGAGGCCACAACAGTGAGAGGCCAGTGTACCAAAAAAAAAAAAAAAAAGACAAGGCTACTCGCAGATCTACCATACTAAGCTTTAACTTAGTATGTTCTTTGTACTGATGTTTTCCAAGGAACAAACTTTCTTGTTTCCTGTGCAATAATAAAGGTTTGTTATAAAAGTTAAGTACAAAAAGTGAGAAAAAATAAAAATAGTGGTATCTTCACAGTTGAGTTCTTAACATATTTTCTGATACATGTAAAAAGAGAAAAATTGGCAAAATGAGTACCAACATTTTTAAAAATAAGAATTAAGCCTAAATCCCTGGATTTACCAATTTTATAAAATAAGAAAGTAACATTTTATAAAATACAATTTTATGAAATATGATTTTATAAAATTTGTTTAGCTAAGTAACAAATGATTTGCCCACAAAACAGATTTAGCAGGTGGAGTCCAGGGGGCACATTCTACAAAATAAATTTATTGACACTGTAAAGGGTTACTAGCATAAAATTGTGGTGGGAATAAAAAGGACAGTGACCTTCGTCCTGAAGTTTAGGAGTGATCCCTGAATTGAGAGATATCTGAGTTGAAGTGGTCACTGGAAACAAATGGTAGAGACAAATCACAGAGAGCAGACTGTATCAATTCCAGCTTCTGGACTCAGAGAAGGAAGGAAGAGCTTCAGATTTCATTGCAGAGAATGAGGCTCAGAAACTTTAAAATCAGATGCTTTTTCCCAGATCCAGGGCGCCAGCTAATGCACAAAAATGCTTAAAGCCACATAGGTATGTCACCTTTATTTCCTAGAGAAGATGTTAGCATTTTCTAAATCCTCATCTACCGTGCCTGACATGCATTATTTTATAGCTTTCTGGAAGTTTCATCAGCACCACTGGTATATCTGTAGTACGATGTGTCTGTGGAGAGTACAGAATCCAAGTCCGGTCTGGGGGCAACGGACTCTTCTAGCTACCACAGTGAGTGGTGCCCCTGCAAACCTGAGTAAGCAAGACAACTTGCCTTTGGGTGGGTAGTGTTACAATCTGCATGTCTAGGGGCACAAATGTAAAGACCGACCCTGTTCTGGGAATGATTATGATTCTGACTGACCTCAAAGGGGTAATTATGAAACCCCTGGATCATCAGGATCTGGATGTTCCCTACTTTTTCCATGGTGTGATCATGACAGAAAGTGTGGCTGTAGATATCTGGGAACATTTCCAGAAATGTCGTCCTGTAGGAGTTAATTATAAAGTAAATGTGTATAAAACAGAAAATATTGAAACCTATCAAGGGGAGTAGATCTTAAGGGTTAATATTGTAGATGGACTACTTTGGAAAAAATCTTTTTTCCCTTGGAGTATTAAGAAGTCATCGCATAATTGCCATCTCTCCACATTTTGTTCTAGAGTGCCTGGTTTATTGATATCAGTGTGAGACCTGTTTTAAATAAAAATCTATTTGTAAAAATCCAGATCTGTAATATGTTCTAAATATCATTGTAGTGTCTTTTAACTCTAGATTAAAAATCACTTCATTTTCAACAAAATATTTTGATGTAAACATCAAATGTTTTGAAAACAAAGGGGATCTGTTTTTTGTTGTTTTCTCTTTTATATAATTTTTGTATCCATTTTGTCTGGGCATATTAAATGTTAAAAATATTTATAAGATTTGCACTAGGTGAATCTTCTTAAAAAGAAAATACGGAAGGTCACAGAGTCTGGGAATATTAATATATTTTTAATAGATTGATCCCCCTTGATTTCTTATTCTGGAGTAAAGGTACAAGTTTTTCCATGAAAATTAGACACACAAATCATCTGACACAATGTATGACAGATGGAAAATGATTGATGGGAATTTTGCTTTAATGCACATTGTTCATTGTAATTTTGCCCAGCTTAATGAACTGTGAATTAATAATGAGGAGCAACACATTCAACGTATTATAGTAATAAAGTGCTTTTATGGACATTTTTCATGTTTCCAGACTTTCTTGGCCACCCTGAACAATTTTAACTCAAAGGATTAAAAAATAATCGCTTATTTAACTGTGTTAAAATAGTCAACTTTGAAAAGGATATTTTCCTGTATGAACTTTTTCCTAATTGATTCCATTTTGTTCTGATCAGTAAACTTACCTGAGTAAGCTGCACTATTTAAAAAAATGTGACCTGATAGAGTATTAGATGACATACATGACCATAGTCCATTGTTTTCTGCTTCAACGACATAAGGGAGTAAAGTGAAAAATTAATAATTATACATTTTTTAATTAGGAGAATAGAAAAACTAAATTTCTTGTAGAAATAAGCCCAAAGAGTCCTCGTGTCAGCCCTGCTCCTCTTAAAAGACCGTGACGCTGTAATACCAATGGATAATCTGGGAGAAAACCAGCTGTCATTAAAATAGATTTTACCAAGGCAAGGACAATAGGTTGCTTATTAGCAGTGAGAAATCAGTAGTCTTTTAGAAGTGTACCCTTTGGAAAGTGTGAGATATATAATAAATGAAAGCCTTTCATTATTCATTGTTATAAGCCAAATGTAGATTAAATATACACTACCTTCAATTCAGATATTAAGATATCCTTCCCTCAGTAATTTTATGAGGTAACATGTATAATGTCAAACATAGGCTAAGTCATATATTTTATAATCTTTCAAAAATTTTTAAAGCAATGTGTTAACCCTATAATGAATATAAAATGGATCCTAACTGCATGTCTCAGAAAATGTGCATTTCATAGAATTATTTAAGAATGAATCCTTAATAGCCCATCTTTTTAAGTATGTTAGCTGAACGTTATGATTGTGTAATATCATTTTAGGGCATTACCACATTTTAAGAAATAAAATAATATTCAGAAGCATAATTTTGCCAGAATGTAAAATTTAAAACCAGAAATTCGACTTGTGAAAAATCCTCACATGATTATTGGCCTGTTAAAAAATAAAGCAAACCTCAGAAACCTAATGCAAGCTATTATGTGCAAAATAATATGCTAGTTACACAGCCCTCTGGGAAGTGAATGTGAGTCCGGATGCTTCTTTCTTGGTTTATTTCATTCCTAGAGTACCTTTGTTGCAGGTTTTTCTTATGTTCCCAAAGGAAACAAGTAAGCCATCTCAAGTTTAAGCTTTGTCCTCAATAAAGTAAAAAATGTGCCAGATACCATTTGACTGGATGATAACTAAAACTGGACAAATATTTTCTCTCACTGGAGACTGACAGTGTTTTAGTTGTGCTTAAAATTTGTGATTCTCCTAAAAAAAGGGTACAAATGAAAACTTATGGTTACCAGGAGATAAGGGGGGAAGGATAAATTGGGAGATTGGGATTGACATATACACACGACTATATACAAAATAGATAATAATAACCTACTGTATAGCATGGGGAGCTCTACTCAATACTCTGTAATGGCCTCTATGGGAAAAGAATCTTTAAAAAAAAGTGGACATATGTATATGTATAACTGGCTCCCTTTGCTGTACACCTGAAACTAACACAAATTTGTAACTCAACTATACTCCACTAAAAATCTTTTAAAATAAAAAAATAGAGTACTACATGCATTTCTAAGAAATAAACATTATTTTCTTCATTCTTCTAAAATAAATAAAAATAAAATAATGTAATATGTGATTTTCAAGCTAATGAACACCTAAGAATGAAATTTGAAAATCTACATTTGGAATGTATAATTCTTTTGTTCAGAGGCAGTGACATTACAAAAGAACAAAACTTCTCAAACATTTCCCCATTTAGAGTAATGCTGACCATGAGTGTCTGGTGGATCTCAGAGGGGCACAACTGATAATATATTTATCATGCTGCCAGTTTGCTAAGTGGTTTCATATTCACTAAGAAAGACTTGTCAATGGATACTGAAGAATAGATGTGAGGTCTCTGTGAGGTCTTTGTGCCAAGTCTCTGTGTGTTGTCTCTGGGTGAGATCTCTGTGTGAAGTCTCTGTATGCGGTCCCTTTGGAAGGTATCTCTGGGAAATCTGTTAAATCTGTGCTAGGTTTCTGTCTGAGGGTCTGTGAAGCAACATGAGGTCCCTGTGTGAGGTCTCAGTATGTGATCTCTGAGAAAGGTGTTTGCGTGAGAAGTCTCTCTTGGGAGGTGTGTCTGTGAAGTCTTTGTGTATTGTCTCTGGGTCTCTCTATTTCTTTTTTTTCTTTTGGTCTCTCAATTTCTTGTCTTACTGTACCTTATGGAAGACGGAGCAGCAAGAGAAGGGCAAAGGGACTTGCTTCTTTCTGTTTTCTTGCTGTTCCATCAGCATCACCTGTCTGTGGCACCCTCCCAGCAGGAGCCAGGGGGGTCCAAGTCCAGCTTCCCCATATTCCCAGAACACACTTCTGGGTGACCCTGAGAGCACCCAGCAGCAGCCAGGCTCAGGTCCCAGCCCTGTCATCTCTTTCCTCTGGGTACCGACCCCTCCAACAAGTCCTGGCTCCACTCTCACTGCTCTGCCTATTCTTGAGGCAGCCTTGGGAATTGGGGCCCAGAGGTAGGGCCTGGCTCCAGGGAGAAACCAGGGGTGTGAGCAGTCCTGTGCTCACTCTGCCCCCTCCACCCCAGGTCACAGTATTTCCACGTGTTGAGGGGCCTGACAGGGATGGGGGATGGGGTCCATTTCTGTTGTCATCTGGATCAGGGGCATCAGCTAGAACAGAAATCTCCACAATGAGAAAGACACCACCTGGAGCTGTGTCCACCATGCGCCTTGCACATGGCAGGAAGCACCAAATCACTCTAGAGAAATTCTTCCTCGTCTCCCTGCTTTTCCATATGGATGGGGGTCAGGAGACAAGAAAGGCTGTGCCAGAAGCAGATCAGTGGAACACCCCTGGATTGCACCCTGCCCCATCCACTTTGCACAGGTCACCTCCACACCACCACAAATCCTGTCTGATTGCTTCTTCACCTGCCAGGCTCTGGGGTGACCAAGGACTGAGAGACAGGCAAGGCTTACTACACAATCACAGGCCAGTCCTCACCTCTCCCCTGGAGCAGTCCTTGGGCCATGTGTTTATGTGAAGGTCACCAGACTAGGAGTCACATCCCAAGTTCCCTAGTCTTGGCTTTTACACCTATTGTTAAGTTATCCTTCCTAAAAGTCAAGAGGTGATGATGTGTAAGCTTATTAAATATAGTATTAAGAGATTAACCTTCCCTGATTTGCTTTACTTCTATAAGTTTGACCTTCTGTTTTGACCTAAAGGTGGTTTCTCTAGGTCTGTGATCTTAGAGTTGGAATAGGGTAGAGACCCTGGGGTGGGGCCATGATGAGCTACTGGACCCTTAACTTTTCCTCCCCTTTAGGCCTTTAGATGGTGGTTGTATGTCAGGGGGCTGCTCTTTCAGAACTGCACATTTATGGGAATCTGGTACCACTTTGCCTCCTTCCTTGGATCCAGTGATTTTTCTACACCTACATCCCACCCTAAATTCACAGTGTTTGACCATCAGATAGTTACTACCCACAGTCACACCCCTATTCCATTCATCCAAAACTCCTTCTCTGGGGTTAACATAGAGTGGAAGGTAGGTGACCCATGAACATAGCCATTCATTTATATGGGACTGGACTCAACACAGCCCTCAGCAGCCTCCCTGATACTCCCCCCACCTACACACACAGAGCTGGAAATGCCATCCTTGCTGTTGCTCTAAAGTCTAGGAAAAACAGAGGTGGGGGAGGGTGATGTTGTACATTTTATTATGCCTAAGCTAAAAGGGGTTCATAGGGCATATCTCAATCCCAGCCTTCATCAGAGAGAGAAGGAACTCTTAAGAGCAGATGTTGTATATTCCCTACCAAGAGATCCAGGGGCAAGATTTCTCCCGTTTCTGAACTCAGAGCCCATACTCTATTCCCCCCAAACTTCCATCCACTTGGCTCTGACACTTCCTGGAGCCTGAATTGGAATGTCCGGCCCTATCGTGTAAACCTATCCACTACAGTTGCATAAAGTTCAAAGTAGCATAGAAGAAGGAGAAAGACTGGTTGAACCAGGTCCTTGGGTGTGGGTTTCATAGGTTTTTCCCATCTCATTGTTAGAGTAATTTTGGTTTGTGTAATGACAGTATCATAAGGTGCAATGAAGGGACACGAGACAAGGAGCAAGCTTGTGATGCTACTGTCCACCTCCCTCCATGCCCCTCCCTTCTAGAAGACAAAGTGCACAGCACAGACAGCAGCCATTACACTATGCTTTTATTAGAAAAATATATATGTATATAAATATATATATATATATATATATATATATATATATATATATATATATGTATTGGGGAACATTAAATATCATGGATGTGCTAATGAGAAAATCATTTTCTCTACATGGACTGAATTTTTACTTGGAGATATGTTTTCCTACTAAAGGGAAGACTAAAGAAGGATTTTACTGTCGACCAGGCAAGACACCTCCCCAAAGATGACAATGCCTTGGACAGTGTTGATGGCGGGCTGGGGCACCTGGAATCTTTGGCCCATACTGGCAGGTACTAACTGGAAACAAACTCTTCTTGGGGGGCAAGGATGGGAGGCACCTTAGGCCCAGCTGCTCATCGTCGAACCTTACACTTTTCAAACTATGTTGGTGTCTGACTTCCCTTTCCCTGATAGAACAACTCTGGCCCTTGGAGGTGGCTTTATGACCACAGGCTGTATAACCCATCATTCTCCCTTGCTCTGGGTAGGAGGTAAGCCTATGGTAGCAGAAACACCCACATACTGGGACTTGGAATTCCAGTTTGTGTTCATTTAACTTTGTGGCATGAAGTCCATGATGAATTGCTCTTTTTTCTTCTGGGATCTGTCCAACAGCTCTCATGCGTGCCTGACCCTCAGCAGTCTCACTCTTCAAGATTGATCTGCTTTTGACTGATCCGTGACTCTGGGCAGTGGCTGATATGGGCTTTTTTTTTTTTTTTTTTTTGCAGAGCATCTCGACCATTGACTTTTTTCTTGGGGAAAATCCACTTTAAAAATAGCCTCATCCTTTTTCTGAAGAGGCTTTCTGTAGGGTTATGTTTCTTCTCTGGCATGAGCTGGAGACATCTGCTCCCAATAGTCTGTTATTCCCCTGACCTGGGCAGGGCGGCTCATACTTCCAGCTTGAGAGGTCCCTAATTCTTTAAACCTTTCTTCATGCTCTCCTGGTTTATGCCTCCTACAGTCCTCTCTTTTGTAAGTAGGGGCAATCATCTTGCTCTGGCTCTTCCATGAGTCTTGGAGTTTTGAAGTTTTGGGCTCCTGCTGCCCTAGGTGGCTCCTTTGGGCTTCCATAAGGCCACTTGGCTCCTGGGAAGCTAACCTGTCTCTGGTGGGGACTCTCTGGGGATGGCACTGAGGCACCTGAGAAGCCAAGTTGTCTGCAGCAAGGAACCTGTGTTTGGGAAAGTCCTGAAGCTGGTTGTCTGACTGTACCTTTACTTTGGAGTTAAACTCACTAGCAACCTCCATGTTAAGGCATGGCTCACCTGGATGTTGGAAAACAGACAGTCTAGGTAGTAGGAAACTTCTACTGGCCCCTGGCACCTCTAAACTCCTCATATGTACATTTGTGGTTTGGGATTTTGTCAACACTTTGGTTTCCAAGATAACACTAGACTGTGGTTGAAGAGCAGGAGACTCCTTGGCCTCCACAGCCTCCCTGGCCTCTTCACCTCTCAAAGATTGGGATCCTAAGTTCACCTCCATCACTGTTACCCTATGGCAGGGGTCTCGTGAGGCCTGACCACCACTCTCCTCTCTTGGCTCATTCCTGACCATTGCTGAACTTGGACCTGGCTCTAGGCTGTCCCTCTTGACCCATTCCACAGTCTCACTCTTCCAGGTTCTGCCCACAAGGCTGAGTGTGAGGGACTGAGAAGGTGGCCTGTCCTCCTGTCCAGTCAGAGAAACCTTTGAGGGTCCATGGTAGTCAGCAGATGGAATCGCTCCCAGGGCACTCTGGATTTCCTTACACACAGCTGAGGGGGCAAGGAGAGGCCTCTTCACGGTAGGAACTGACTCTTCTGTTATCACCTTCTCTCCTGAATGAGCCTGAGGAGGTTTCTCCGGGAACTCAGCACACTTGACTGTTGAGTGGGACCCAGATACACAGGTGGCTGAAGGGGAAGTGGCAAACTGTAGAATGGTGGAGGGTTGGAACTTTTACGACTTAAAGAGATTTATGTGCTTGAGGACCTTGAGGGGTCGGGTCCACCTGTGCTTTACCCAAAACCTTATAATATGTGCTTCCAGCACCTCTCGAGTGTCTGGATCAAGGAAGGAAACCCTACAGGAGGTGTTCATGCAGGGTTCCCAACCCTTCAAGCAGTATCTTCCACAGGCTCCAGCAGGCACTGCTTTGCACGCCTCACCAGGAGGGTCTGGACATGAGAGCTGATGAAAGTTGCCCTTGCCAGGAAGCCTCCCCAGGCAGCTGTAGGAGAGCAGATGGGGCCAGGATGGCTGGACAGGACAGGCAGGGGTGGGCACCTGCAGCCCAAGAACCCTCCTCTGCCCCCACACTGACTTCATAATGCCCCTGCTCTCCTTCACCCTAGGGCTTTAGCCACGCCCTCCCATGGCTCCCCCTTCCAGGGCTGGGGTCACATTAGAGGCTCTGGGAGGAAGGACGATCCAGGAGAGAAGGGGAAAGATTCTTTACCTTTGCAGAAGTGAAACCATTCGTGAGTCCCCTCCAGTTCTTCCAGGCAATCTCTGAGAGCTGGAAATCAGGAGACTGGGTCATGGTGGTGAAGGCAGAGGCCTAAGAGTCTTTCAGGAGGCTGAGTGCAATGGCCCTTTAAGGGAAATCTTTGGAGGATTAGACTCTGGAGCCCAAGTATCAGTGTCCAAGGCCACATGTCCCTGACAGTGATGGTAAGTCTCACTTGAAAAGGGTTTGTCCTTTGCAAAGTGCTTCCACGTTCATTAGGCTCTGTTAATTAGGCTCAGGCTCTGTTTCCTGAGGAATAAGCTCTGCCACTGGCATCCTCAGAGACCGTGAAGCTGGGCCCTCAGGACTAGGAGAGATGGAAGCTAACTCTCAGGTCACGCAGGGCTGAATGGCAAAGGCTTACCTTTCAAAGATCCACTTTTCTTCCTACTCCTGCTCCTCCCCTTCAGCTTTACTTGATGCTGAGAGATAAGAAAAAGTGAGGGGCTAACACCCAACTCTCACTGTCCTCTATCTAGGCAAGCTGTGTTCATGAACAACATGACTTTCTACATTTAACTAAAACTCTGTGGGGTTTTTTCCCCTTTTACTTATTTTTAAAGTAGATAACAATCTTTTCAGTTTTTCTTCTTTGAAGAGTGCAAAGAAGGTTTTTTGTTTGTTTGTTTGTTTGTTTTTGGGCGGGGGGGTATTCGGGCCTTTCACTGTTGTGGCCTCTCCCGTTGTGGAGCACAGGCTCCGGACGCACAGGCCCAGCGGCCATGGCTCACAGGCCCAGCCACTCCGTGGCACATGGGATCATCCTGGACAGGGACACGAACCTGCGTCCCCTTCATTGGCAGGGGGACTCTCAACCACTGCACCACCAGGGAAGCCCAAGAAGGATTTTTTAAGTTTTAATCACCATAGATTTCTTCTGTCACTGTTCCTCTGATCAAGAAACACACACATTCTCAGACCTAAATGCCCACGTGAGCTTTGTCAGATAGGATTCTGCTTCCCAAGGCCAGACCTCTAGTCCAGCCTCTTCTCTCAGGCTCTCAGGGGCTCAGCCCCAACACAGAGGAAGGTCTCACTTGAGACACCCGCTGTGGGAAGGTGGCTGGTGAACCAGGGCTCAGGGGTCAGCCTTCCTGCAGAGATTGAACTCTTAGTAATCCAGTCCTTAACCATTAGTCACTGCATTTGGGACTTGCCCTGGAGCCCTCTACCATACCTGAACTCCTGGTCTAAGATCTTAGGCTAGAAATCCTCATGCCCACTCTAACCCCTCTCTGGCCTGGCTTTTCCCTAGAAGGATGATGTTCTATACTTTTCTGAGAGTTCCCATCTCAGGAGTCTCTCTACGTGGTTTAGAAAAGTGGAAATAAGAATAAGAAAAAAAAGAGAGAACCTCTGCTGGGTTTAAGCCAAAGGTTTCTTACCTTCCTGATGTTTCTATGTTTCCTAGGTGGTGCTAAGAATAGATTACTCTGGAAGCAGTGGAGTAACATTAGGAAGAGCCCCAGTCCACACAGGAACCCAAGGATGATATCAATCACCCAGGAAGTTGGGCTGGATCTCAGCCAGATGGCAACAATGTTTTTCAAAGAAAAGGGATTCTCCATCTTTTGAACTGCATTGCTGCCCTCAGGCAACAGAGCACTGGGAGTTCACTTGATGGCAGAACCCCAGGCCTGCATCACAGAGCTGTGGCCTTGTCACAAAGGGCTCCTGAGTGTGGGGGAGGGGCAATAAGAGAAATAGGCTGAATCACTGCCCCTCCTTCCCATCCAGACCCACAGACACCTGCACCCTCCTGGGGCTTCCAGATCCCTCCTTCCAACTACTCTCATCCTGTCAGAGAGACCTTAGCCAATTTTCTCTTCATTCCATCTGGAACCTGGTTCCTTCATCCATTAGAGACCTTTACTTGAGGCCCACCAACTTGATAACTCTTGAACATCTTAAGCTGACCCTGGAAGACTGGCTGTTTCACAGACATTTTTACTCAGGATTTCCTTTGTCCTCAGCTCCAACTTCCCCGCATCATGTTTGTGTCTTGTGTAAACCCAGGGATAGAACTTGAATTTCTTTTACACTTATTTAGTTTTGTGAATTTTGAATAGTGTAGGTTTTGCCTCATTTTCTATCAGAGGGAACTACACACAAAAATTAAAATAATTTATTTTTCAAACTTCATAAGTATGAAAGAATTATAAATAGTTATGTAATAGGGAAGAACAAATCTGCCTCCACATGAGATCTTTTTTACTTTAATCTTTATGCTTTGTTGCCTGAGCTAACTCTGTCCATCCCTGTGATCCAGGCTGGCTCTGCACTTTTTGTAAAACAATGTTGCCTAGAGCCTGAAATATACAGGATAGACTATTTCTAAGGCTCTGACTTTTAAGAGCCCATTCATGGAGATAAAAAGTTGCAGAACAGAGAATAATAATTGTTTTCTTGGAGGTTTACAGGAACACATGACCTGACCAGGAGCTGACCCATCTGGCCAGCCTCTAGAACAAAGGATCCAACACCAAGATATTTGCAACAATTAGTCATGCCCCTCCCTCACCTTGCCTTTAAAAAGGCTTTGCTGAAAGCCTTCAGGGAGTTTGGGGTTTTTCCTGGGCATGAGCCACATGTCTTTTTGCATGGCACTGTGTAAACCTTTCTCTGCTTCAAACTCTGATGTTTCAGTATTTAGCCTCACTGTGCATCAGGCACACAGACTTGCATCTGGTAACAGTTAAACCTTCAAATGATGTTTTTGTAAGTTTGTAGTGTTTATAATTCTGGAGTTAGTAAATCTTTAAAATGCACAAAAACTTTTGGGACACACTGCAAACACGCACACACACACGTACTCATTTTCCTTAGCCAATCTAGTACTTTCAACTCCAATAATCCATACTTTTCTACTTAAAAAAAATCTTTCATATGTTGTCTCAACCCAACTTCTTAGTTTGCAATGATAAGACAGTCCCCACTCTCCAGATAAATTTTGAAATATGTGGTCTTAATCCATTAGGGCTGCTATAACAATATACCATAGACTGGGTAGATTAAAAACAACAGACATTTATTATCACAGTTCTGGAGGCTGGGAAGCCCAAGATCAACTCACCAGTATGGCCACCTCGTAGTGAGAGCTCTCTTCCTGGTTCACAGCTGGAGCCTTCTCTCTGTATCCTCATATGATGGGAGGAGGCTAGAGATATCTCTGGAGTCTCTTTTATAAGGCACTAATCCCATTCATGAAAGCTCATAAGCACTTTTGCACGGCCCGCCTCCTATCTTTAAGAGGTAGGATTTCAACATGTAAATTTTGAGAGAACATTAACATTCAGACATGTGCACTCATTCTATACAAGGAAGCTAGGAATGGGTTAGGGTGAGCCAAGGTCCTGACCCTAAAGGGCTGTAGGGTGAAGAGTAGGACTAGGGGTCAACCCTTGGGGCTGAGCCAGGTCTTGAGCAGCCTCTTCAGATATTCCTAGTGTGTTATGTATGTATTCTCTTTTCTGAGTGTGCCTTGACTTTCCTGCCCCATCCTCCCAGGCCCCTGAAGCTTCAAGTCCAGCCTGAACCATATAGAAAGGGAGCTTTGAGTCTTACACAAAATTCCCTTATGATATCCCTTAGCAGTAACACAAGATTCACTGAAGGATTCACATGGTAAATATGTCTTAATGCCCCATGAGGGCTTTAAAATAATGTGTATTCTCTGCTTGTTGGTCACAATTTTATACAGTTTTAGTGGGAACATGGGCATGTGATGTTACTTGGCTATATTGCCATGAATGTGCACTTTCACAAACGTATTACCTACATCTACTATTTTTCCTACAGTCTTTCCCTCCCATATGATATTCTCACCTTAATTCAACCTTTTATCAAAATTTAGACTTAGGTCTGTCACCATGTGGACATGCTTTGTAACAAAATAGCTTCAACCGAGGAGGTCAGTGGAAGGCCTGGACCAGCTATCTTGGTTCCATGATAGTAAGCAAAGGATCGCAAACTACCATGTTAAGCTTAAGCACAAAGCAAAGTTTATTTAAGCATAGGTACACTCTCAGAGAGGGAGAGAGAGAAGGAGAGAGAAAGAGCAGGCTGTTTCTGAGAACAGGCTATTTCAGCAAAGTGAAGCAAGCCCAAAGCAAAGTATATCGAAGCAAAGGTACACTCTCGGGATGGCGGGGGGGGGGGATGGGTGTACTGTTTCTGCAAATTGAAAGCAGCATTCCTATAAAGGCTTACGAGCGCTTTTTTTTTTAAAGATGTTGGGGGTAGGAGTTTTTATTAATTAATTTATTTATTTTTGCTGTGTTGCGTCTTCATTTCTGTGTGAGGGCTTTCTCTAGTTGTGGCAAGCGGGGGCCGCTCTTCATCGCGGTGCGCGGGCCTCTCACTATCGCGGCCTCTTGTTGTGGAGCACAGGCTCCAGACGCGCAGGATCAGTAGTCGTGGCTCACGGGCCTAGTTGCTCCGCGGCATGTGGGATCCTCCCAGACCAGTGCTCGAACCCGTGTCCCCTGCATTAGCAGGCAGATTCTCAACCACTGTGCCACCAGGGAAGCCCCTTACGAGCGCTTTTAAGGAGCATTTTGCAGAGAGGCGGGGGTGAGTGACAAGGATCATTATTTGATTGACAGTCCTGAGCTATGTAACAAGTTTTCTGCTGCGCATGCTCTCATCCTTGAATCCCCAAGAAATGCCTACTGGGTGGGGGGAGGGGCAAAACCACATGTAATTTATTGTAATTATGGTACAATGAGTTTGGATTTACTATAGGTTATACGCCTGTCTGGTCTAGGCATGCACAGCCTGGAGAAGTCCCCTTGTGTTACTGTGCCTCTCTTTATCAGGATAAGCTGCCCACCACCAGACCATAGTTTCTCCCGTTCTGGGTGGGGTCAAGGGAGAGTCCCCAGACGGCTGCGTGTGACTCAATTTCTTCTTCTTGTCTTTCTCACCACTGTCACCTCCTTGCTGCTAATGTCTGACTAACTACCTAACAGGTCTTCTTTGCATTCATATTTGCTCTCTAAATTTTCTCTATTACTTTATTTTCAATATGTTTTGTTTGATGGGGTTTTTTAATGAAATTTAAAAATCTTATGATAACATTTACCTTGATTTCTTTAATTATTGTTCTACTGTTATTGATTTCTGCCATCTTATTTTATGCTTTATTTTCTACATTTTCTTTATTGTTTCTTTTTTTCCCTTCTTTGGCATCTTCCATTTTACAGGTCAAGGGTACTTATGTTTGTTTGACATTTGGGAATTTTTAATATTGTAATGGTTTTATGCCTTGAATTATGTTAATTTTCTCCTCAATTTCTTACCCGTGGATGAAAAAATGTTCCCTGCCATATCAGTAGACAAAGGATGTTGCAGTCATCAAGTCAGATGTCAAAGCAGGAACCCTCAACTGTGCACCTTGAGGGGATTCGGGATGGAGAAAAACAGGGTACTGGTTCTAGAGTTAAGGTGCATATCAAAGGAATGATTTCACGGAGCCCAGATTCTTTCATCTTCTCATACATAGAAAAGTGCTAAAGTCCTTAACTTGAGATGTCTAGTTTTCTTTAATTAATAGTAATCTTTTGATGTTCTGACTACCTGGTTTTGGTTGACTCCTCCCTTAGGTCTTCTGAGCAGTTCCTCAGAGTGATCTGACAGGCTGTGTTCTGGGCTTAAGTCCTCAGAAAATCTGCCAAATAAAACATAATTCTCCTTTTGGGTTGTGCATAGTTTTCAGTCAGCAGTCTTGGCAACCAATGAAGGGGCCCAGAGCAGACTTTTCTTCTTTGCCTGAACTCTATGAGGATCCAGAGTCCTGGCACCAGCAGAGGCTTCTTGGGCCTGTCCGCTTTCTCAGAGAGTCCAGGCGAATTTGGGTGAGTATCTCCTGGTTCTTGGATCTCCAGTTTTGGTTGATGATCCTAAGTTTTATTCAGTGGTGTTCAACTCTTCTCTTGAGTAGTAGGTTATCCTTGAAACTTGGTTTCAAGAAAAAGTACTTGGGTCATCCTCAGTGAAAGACACTGGGAAGATTTTTACTCAGTTTAAACACTGAGAGCTTATCCTCAGTAGAAAAACACTGGGAAGACTTTTGCTCAAGTGGGTTAGCCTCACTTAAAAGACACTGGGAAGATCTTGCTCAGTGTAGACACTGTGTGGTTTATCCTCAGCTGAAAGACTGGGGAGACTTTGCTCAGGTGAAAGACACTGAGTAAAAGTTGGACTGGGTAATTAGGTGGAAGACTAACCTGTCTTCCTTGAATTGGCTACTTTAATAGAGTTTGTCAAAATAAAAGTGATCTTCACAAATTGAACTCAGAATGGGGAACTTAGCTTTCAATACAAAAGAAAAAGGAACAACAGATTTCCAGCCTCCAACGGATATCCTGGCCATGTTTATGTCCATACAAAATTTACATTTACAAGTGCTTACTTACTTGGGACTTAAAGAAAATCTTGCCCTAAAAATGACTAAGATAGGAATCTTTTATTGCATATGCAGTTAAGTTAGAAAAAGCTGGCTCGATAAAACATCTTTTCAGAACTCTGACTTCAAAAGAACAAAAGGCTTTCTAGGGGAAACTTGCATTTCTCTTCCTGTGTCTTTGAAATGTAAGTGTTCTGATATTCTTCTGTGTGTGTGTGTGTGAGAGAACTTGGTCACTACCATCCAAAAGTACTTATATGGTGTACATTTGGCAGCCAGTCAAATAGACTGGGATTCTGAGCAGTCTTTTGTCTGACTGTACAACTCTCAGGGGCTTTTTGCCATCTTAACCTTCATTGTGTCAGCCTGTACAACAAAGACCATTACTTTCTTAAACTACTTTTGGGAGTAAACTTTCTGCATCTTATTTAGACAGCATCCTTTACACTCTTTTGTGGGGAAGCCTCTTGTGTCTTATTGGTTTGAGTCACTATTAAGGTATACCTCATTTATGGCCAGATGATGGATCCTTCAAATTGGAGAAACTTCTAAATTGGTAAATTTTTAGAGAGCTCTCATTATAAACAGCTGTTTCATTGGCTCCTATGGGGGGGTGGAAATGCTGGAAATTAGTCATATAATGGTTAACCTAAAAACTCCTTTAGTTTCAAACAAACCCATAAAATTGGTTTGGGAAACCTTATTTGTGGTCTCTGCTTCTCCTAAATGGGTCTTACAGATGCTAATAAAAACATTAGAATAATTATTGTTAATTAGGTTAAGTAACAGGGAAAAAAACTGAAGGAAAAGCCTAAAAACTTCTTCCCAACAAGGTGGAAATTTTAAAGGGACTTCTCCTAAATGAATAAGAAATCTTTAGATGGTTATTTTAAAGTGGGATAAATAAAACAGATATTAATGAGATAAATCAAAGATTGGATACAATACTACCTAAGATTGGATGGGCGAAAGGGATCTCCTACTTGTCATCAACATTAAAGGGCCAGACCCAAACAAGTCTGCCCTATTTACCCCAGTTTAAAGTACGTATATTTTATTACATGTAAATTTTATACACGTAAAATTACACTGAGATACCTGACCAACAATTACTTGGGGCAAAAGTTAGACCAATTAATCAAGTTAAAAGATTGACAAAAGTGCCTGAGTCCCTTGGTTCAACCACTCTCTGGGGACCCCAGAGTCTTTTTAAAATTGGTATGTTTAAATGGGCATTGTGTAAGATAATTACCTCTCTTTTGCCTAATTATATTGTGTGGGATAGACATGTTTCACTGGGGAATTCTTCCCCTGCCTGATATTATAAGACGGCATATGAAGGAAATATTAATTAAACATACTAAAGGAAACCAGTGGGACTACCTGAGCCTATACAATATAAAGTAAAAACTGACAGCTAATATTTAAGGGATAATAAAAATAAATAATGGAGACTTTACTCTGGGTCTAACCTGTGCACTCAGAAAGAGGGTCTTTGTTGAATGCCTTATGCAAGTTTTGAAGGTATGATCAATTAAACCATAAAGTTCTGGACTATAGAATTCTGAAATTTCAGTCTAGTTGGAAATCTTCTCACTGATACAGAAAAGCAAGTTAAAGAAAACGTAGTTGGGCAAATCAATCTTTTAATATTATTTAGGTGACAGGCCAGTTCTTTGGGGAATTAAAAGCAACTGTCTTTGTCTTGCAAATCGGTACAAATCAGAAATGTAAATACAGACCACAATGACCTGAGACTGAGCCTAATTAGCTAAATTAGGTAGAACCTGAAACCAAGGTTAAAAAAGGGGAAAAAGTGGCCTTTTAAAACTCAGACTGCTGATTAGTCAGTCAAGAAGACGGAGGAGTAGGAAGATGTGGAGTTCATATCTCCCCACAAATGCATCAAGAATACATCTACAAATGGAACAATTCTCCCAGAGCACCTGATAAACACTAGCAGAGGACCTCAGGCACCTGAAAGCACAAGAAAGATCCCCACGTAAGCAGGTAGGATGAAAGAAAGAAGAAGGGAAAAGGAAGAGCAGATGAAGTGGGACGTGACCTGTGACCCTGGGCGGGGGAGCGGAGCTGAAGGTGAGAAGAGGTTCCCGCATCTGGGGAAGCAGCGGGGAGAGAAGCTGGGGCAGAAGGAGAAATTTGGTGGCTCAGAGAACAGTGCAGCAACCAGTCTGTGGCAGGTAGGAGAGAGTGAGGCCTACACAAGTGGTCTGGCCACAGCTCTGCATGCCCCAGCCACTGGGGACCACTGGTGCACACGGGGACTGAGTGTTGGAATGTGGGGTTTGAAGAGCAGACCCAGGAAGGGGAATGATGTTGGCTGTGAGGAGACAGCTCAAGGGGATAGGAGTGAGGAGCTCCACAACAAGGAATGCTCCTGGAGGAAGCCCAGACCAGCAGAGAAGCAAAGTGCCACTGCTGCGTGATGCACAAAGGCCGGGGCCCCCCATTGCAGCCTCTCTCCTCACGCACTGGCCCCTGCCTCCACAGGCACTAGGAAGGGCTCCTGCTAGAGTGGCTCACAGGCCCCAAGCCATCATCACCTCAGCACTCTCCTGCTTGGGTGGCCCATTTGCCCAGCTTGCCACCTTGACTCCCTCCTGCCTGACAGGCTCGTATGTCCCATAGCCACCCAGCACCCTCTCACCTGGGCAGCCTGCCTGCCCTGATTGCCGCTTCTACATCCTCCTGCCTGACAAGCTCGTGTGCTCCAGCAGCCTTGGGAGCAGACGCCAGTGGGTGGCCCACCTGCAGAGAGGGGGCTGAAACCACAGCTGAGTTCCAGGGGACATGCAACTAAGGAAGAAGAGCTGAAATCTCTCCTCATGGCTGTGCAAATCATGGCATTACACTTCCTCTGATGGCTTCCTAAATTCAGCACCTGGGAACATCCCAATGGACAAGTGCTCCTGCAGCTGAGACAGGTCTGGCTTTAGCAGCTGTGGGTTTTGTGGGCACATATACGCTGGGGTTTGGCCAGGCCAGAGTCTGAGCTGCCTCCGTATCTCACATAGTGGGTCCAGGTACATAATTACTGCAGTCCTGGGACCTGACCTCAGTGGATCTGGGCCAGTGGCCTGGTGAAAATGATGCCTGAGTCACCAGGGCCAATTGCCGCCATAACCATGGTTAAGGTGGGACTGAGAGCAGTACCAACAGCAGTGTACTTTGTAAGCCTACACAATGGGCGGAAAGGAGACAAAACAGAGCATACCCACAGGTGAACACCTCCAGAGGAGGAATACTCAATGGCTTCTATCCCAGTGGGGGTGCTCCAGTCCTCCCGACCTCACACCGCAGATCAGAAACACAGCTAAGAAACAGACCTGAGGGCCTCTGCTCCAATGACTAGGGATCAGAACCCAACCCTGACAAGGCAGTGACAGCCACAGAGGAAAGGGAAATTTCTGCTGAATAAAAATCAAAATTAAGAAAATCAACAAGGAAGATCAAACTTGGAAAATGTTTGCAATATCAATATCTGGCAAAGAACTTAGATACAGATTAAAGAATTTTTACAATTCAAAAATAAAAAGACAATCCAATGGGAGAAAATGGCAAAAATATATTTATGGATATGTTATATATATAAATGTAAAGTATATGTATGCATGAATATATGCCTATTGGCTATTTGCATGTCTTCCTTTTATTTTTAAGTGCCTAATTACATTATATATATATATATATACACACTATTACATATAAAATAGATAACTAATAAGAACCTACTGTATAGCACAGGGAACTCTATTCAGTACTCTGTAATGACCTATATGGGAATAGAAACTAAAAAAGAGTGGATATATGTATATGTATAACAGACTCACTTTGCTGTACAGCAGAAACTAACACAACATTGTAAATCAACTATACTCCAAAAAAATTAATTAAAATATTTACATATATTGTATACAACATATATATTAAGTATATATAATTTATATATATTTAGAGATTGCTCCATCAAAGACGTACAAATTATAATTATGATGAGATACCACTACATACCACTATAATGTCTAAAATTTAAAAAACTGTTAATATCAAGTTTTGGTGTGGACCTAGAGAAACATGAATACATTGTTAATGGGCTTGTAGCATGAAAGCTTTAAAGTTAAATATACATTTACATATGACCAAGCAATTACCTAATAGTTCATACTTATCCAAGAGATATGAAGTCTTAGGTCACACAAATTTGTTCACAAAAATGTGTAACACCATTATTCATAATAGGTAAAACTGGATATGACCAAAATATCCAAGATTTTTTTTAAACATCTTTATTGGAGTATAATTGCTTTACAGTGGTGTGTTAGTTTCTGCTTTATAACAAAGTGAATCAGTTATACATATACATATGTTCCCATATCTCATCCCTCTTGCGTCTCCCTCCCTCCCACCCTCCCCATCCCACCCCTCTAGGTGGTCACAAAGCACCGAGCTGATTTTCCTGTGCTATGCGGCTGCTTCCCACTAGCTATCTATTTAATGTTTGGTAGTGTATATATGTCCATGTCACTCTCTCACTTTGTCACAGCTTACCCTTCCCCCTCCCCATATCCTCAAGTCCATTCTCTAGTAGGTCTGTGTCTTTATTCCCGTGTTACCCCTAGGTTGTTCATGACCTTTTTTTTTTCTTAGATTCCATATATATGTGTTAGCATACGGTATTTGTTTTTCTCTTTCTGACTTACTTCACTCTGTATGACAGACTCTAGGTCCATCCACCTCATTACAAATACATCAATTTTGTTTCTTTTTATGGCTGAGTAATATTCCATTGTATATATGTGCCACATCTTCTTTATCCATTCATCCGATGATGGACACTTAGGTTGCTTCCATGTCCTGGCTATTGTAAATAGAGCTGCAGTGAACATTTTGGTACATGACTCTTTTTTTTTTTTTTTTTTTTTTTTGCTGTACGTGGGCCTCTCACTGTTGTGGCCTCTCCCATTGCGGAGCACAGGCTCCGGCTGCGCAGGCTCAGCGGCCATGGCTCACGGGCCCAGCTGCTCCGCGGCATGTGGGATCCTCCCAGACCGGGGCACGAACCCGTGTCCCCTGCATCGGCAGGCGGACTCCCAACCACTGCGCCACCAGGGAAGCCCCATGACTCTTTTTGAAGTATGGTTTTCTCAGGGTATAGGCCCAGTACTGGGATTGCGGGGTCGTATGGTAGTTCTATTTTTCGTTTTTCAAGGAACCTCCATACAGTTCTCCATGGTGGCTGTATCAATTTACATCCCCTCCAACAGTGCAATAGGGTTCCCTTTTCTCCACACCCTCTCCAGCATTTATATGGTACTGGCACAAAAACAGAAATATAGATCAATGGAACAGGATAGAAAGCCCAGAGATAACCCCACACACATATGGTCACCTTATCTTTGATAAAGGAGGCAAGAATATACAGTGGAGAAAAGACAGCCTCTTCAATAAGTGGTGCTGGGAAAACTGGACAGGTACATGTAAAAGTATGAAATTAGAACACTCCCTGACACCATACACAAAAATAAACTCAAAATGGATTAAAGTCCTAAATGTAAAGCCAGACACTATCAAACTCCTAGAGGAAAACCTATGCAGAACACTCTATGACAAAAATCACAGCAAGATCCTTTTGGACCCACCTCCTAGAGAAATAAAAACAAAAATAAACAAATGGGACCTAATGAAACTTAAAAGCTTTTGCACAGCAAAGGAAACCATAAACAAGACGAAAAGACAACCCTCAGAATGGGAGAAAATATTTGCAAATGAAGCAACTGACAAAGGATTTATCTCCCAAATTTAGAAGCAGCTCATGCAGCTCAATATCAAAGAAACAAACAACCCAATCTAAAAATGGGCAAAAGACCTAAATAGACATTTCTCCAAAGAAGATATACAGATTGCCAGCAAACACATGAAAGGATGCTCAACATCACGAATCATTAGAGAAATGCAAATCAAAACTACATTGAGGTATCACCTCACACCAGTCAGAATGGCCATCATCAGAAAATCTCCAACAAGATTTATATGGGTGAACCAGTTGTGGTATATCCATACAATGTCATATCATACAGCAGTAGAAGGATAGAATTATGAGGAATGCAACAAGGATGAATCTCAGAAACACTATGCTGAGAGAAAAGCTAGACACACAAGAGTATGTACTTTATGTTTCTGTTTATATGACTTTCTAGAAAAGGAAAAATGAATCTATGGCGACAGAAAACATATCAGCAGTTGCCTGTATCAAATATGGAGTAGAGAGTGACTGCAAAGAGGAAAGGGAAAACTGCAAAGGGGGGTAATAGGAAAATTGTCTACCTTGATGGAAACAGAGTTACAAAATATTTACATTTGTCAAAATTAATTAAAGTGGACATTCAAGTTAGTATATTTTTTATATTATACCACAATATATTTCTTTTAATAAAATAATTATGAAGAGTAGGTAAGTGGGCAAAGGACCTGAACGCCAGCTTTAGCTATGTTAGAGCTGTAAAATCAAAAAAAGATCAAGTTGCCCCTAATTTTAAAACCAAGAAAATGCATAGAAGTTGAGGAATAGAGATTTTAACTTATTTTAAGAGTGAGTTTTCTAACAATTCGAGCTTCCTAAAAAAGAAATAAACTTATTTTGATTTGGCAATTTCTTTCTCAGTGAGGACATTCAAGTACAAGATGACGATCATTTTTCAGGTATGTTGTAGAAGTGCCTTAGAGATTGAAATTTGCATTAACCAATATTTAAGATGATTCAATAACATCAGAAAATATGCTATATTTATATATGCTCTTTTATGGTAGAGTTCTGTCTATAATGTTTTCTAAAATATCCTTTGAATTAATATTTCAATAGTAGTCTCCAGTGCTGCAAATGTAGGCCAGAAAGTTAGATCTGTGCACAGTCTATTTTTTAAGAAGCTTGTAATCTGGAAGAGAAGATAGACAAAAATGTTGTAGCAAAATGCAGTAAGTTTCATAATAGAGATATCCTCATGCTCTTATATGACATGGAAGCAGTGTCACATTCTTAATATGTCATCTTTTTCTGAAATACTTCAGTATTAATTTCTAACAATGATAATAATTAATTAAGGCATGAATTATTTACGGAGAGATACTAGTTATTCCTAAAATATTTGGAGATTGTTTTAACATGAAGGTATTTCTTAGAATACCTCCAGTAAAGTTCCAAAACGTGTCTTTCAAAGCCTAAATGTGTTTGTACAATCCTGATCACCTCAAGGAAAAATGTGAATGTTGCTGATTATCCACCATTTAAAGTTTTCTATGCTTTGGCATTTTTCTGTAAGTATAAATAATTGACTATGAACTATGCAGAGAATTGTTTTACCTGAATTTCTTTGAGATCCATCAGATGTGGCCATTAAAATGAGCCAATCTCCTCCATTACAACTACTCACTGTGCAGGCTTCTAGTCAAGCATTGGTGGAGATAGCGCAGCTCGATTTAAATGTAAAATTCAAGGTAATGTAACTAAACAAGTTAGTCCTATCCTTTTCCCCTTACTTTCCCTTAGAGAGTTTCTGAAGTTAGGGATTTGTAAAATGAAAATATTAAACCAAATTTAATAGCAAAATGTCATTGATATCATTAGTGAAACCAAGCCCAGTTTCCATTTACCCCAAAGTATAAATTGCCTATCTGAGAAGCAGTTCAAATTTAAGTCATGTCAGATTGGTGGTCTTTCTGAGTTTCAGTTTGGAACTCTTATTTGAAGTCATTGTTTCATTCAAGAGCATCTCAATATCAATAGCAGGTTTTCTACTTCAGCAAAAGCCTTGATGTACATCAGTGCCATTGGGTCCAGAGGATAGCCTCTTTGTACGTTTTTTTTCTCCCAGTCTCACTGCAATGTTAAAGTCACTGATATCACAGAGCACATTTCTAATCCTAACTATATGCCCTAATTTTGGCAGAAATCCACTCCTCCACTTTTATGCAATGTATTAACAACCAGAAATTTAATTGTATTTGTTGAGACTGTAATATCAACGTGAAGCATTCCTTTTTTGAAGCTCAAATTCTTAACACTTGCTTTCCCCTTTGCAAGAAATACTTACTCCTTTACTCCCTTGTCCCCTTAGGCTACCTACGTCATACTTCAGTTAAGAAGACATTTCACAAGGGATGCCTTTCCTCATCCTTCCAGGTGAGAAAGGTTCCCTGTCCCATGGCTCATAGTACCCTGTCTATATTTACTACAATTAGTAATTATTCTTTAGACTGCAGGCTCTAAGAAATATGGACAATGCTTGCTTTTCCACACCTTGTATTACCAGCACCTAATGCAGTGCCTGGGACATAGTAGAAGTTCTATAAATATGTAATGATTGCTGAATGAATGAATGAATGAATGTGTTAGTAACAAGATAAATGCATAAATCGTATTTGTAAAGCACAATACAAAGTAATTTCATTAATATTCACCCACTTATTTGTACCTTAATACCCTTCTCTTCATTTATATATCTTAGAATTACTTTTAATTTTATCAGCAGGGATACAGGATTTAATGATGAAATTTTGATGAAATGTATTAGAAATATTTGTGAGTGAGTAAGCACTATGCCATGGTGAGAGAGAGAAAAAAAATAAAAGCTATTGCTATATTCTTGACTCAAGTCATACTCAATATTATTTGTTACATATTATATTACACACACAAATGCATTCTCACTGGCATGGTATCACCTACATTATTATAATTTCCATTTCCTTCCCAATCCCTTTAAAGCCCATATCTGACCCTTAGACTTATTAAATTGCATTGTTTTAAACCACTTCTCCAATTTGTCAAGGTCATATTACGGTCATGTTGAATTTTGATCTTGACAAAGTATTAATCAGTCTTATCAACTAAAGAGAACTGTAAATGACTAAATCCACATGCTTTTCTATCATCCTAGACTTGATGAAAATATTAAATAGCCTCTGGCCCAGGATTGACCTCTACATATAAAACTTCTGTCCACTTTGGTTGAGGAGGAACTATAAATGAGTTTCATTGTTCTACCTACTTTGTTTCCAATAAATAGGTCTCTGGTGCTGATCTATTTTTATAAATTTGTGAATGAATTCCATTTGTAATATTTTTATAATATTAATATTTAATGTCTGATTTCAAGTCGTGGATGAAAAAATGCTAACATCAATGAAAACTACTACTTGCCCAAATAGATTAATAATAGTAAGAACAGTTAAAGTAGATTTTAAATCTACTGTCATCTTTATTTACTTTCCTGAATTGTTCCCACTGTGCCACTTCCTTACTTTCTGAATATGACAGGTTCATGCATGACGTCCTCCTCTAGATGCTGTGCCATTAAGAAATCTCACTGATTATAATAGGTGATCATCTATGATGGATAATAAATATGCTTGTGCATTTTCAATCACAAATCCATGTCTTGCACACTGAAATGATTTTACTTGTTGCTTGATCACGGGGACTACTTCCCCTGAATAAATAAGACTTGACTTTGCCTCTTTATGCAGTCATCTGTTCACAGTTCTGCCTCTCTCCAGTAGACTGTGTCTCCTTAAAGACAAATGAATATTCATTCATCTTTGATCCCCTTTGCTTGGCATGCATAGTAATTGTTCAACAAATATTTGTTTAATAAGTTAAACACCAGTATGCCGTGAAGTAGGAAAATCTGGAGATGTGAGTGGTCAAGATGGGGGGTGTGATTAAAGGACCCCTCTGAATTCTAAGAACAACATACTTAGGAGGGAATGCATG
The DNA here is from genome assembly GCF_964165515.1 of Mesoplodon bidens. Classification (NCBI taxonomy): domain Eukaryota; kingdom Metazoa; phylum Chordata; class Mammalia; order Artiodactyla; family Ziphiidae; genus Mesoplodon; species Mesoplodon bidens. Next base: position 248,472 of record NW_027671222.1, read on the forward strand.
AATAATCAACGGGGCTGACTACTTGACAACTAGTATGTATTCAACTTTCAAATTCTATATTATAAGCATCCCTGAGTGTAATTTGAAATGGATAGACAGGAATTTTTATTTTATTTTTTCTAATGAGGAAGCAGTGTAGGTCTCTATTCTCATGGCCTCTGTTGCTTCCTATGAATATTTCTCCAATATCTTGACATAATCATTTTCAGGAAGCCAAGAGAGTCCAAAAGAAAATGACAAACAACAGAAATTGCTTTCATTTTCTAGTGTTTGGAAAAACATAAAAATAGGTTTAAGTTTTTCAAACATACTTAGATTTCATGAGATTTTACTTGGTTTATAATCAATATGATAAGATGCATATATATGTATATAAAATCATCATTCATTTTAAATTGGAAATAATGTGTATCCCCATGGCTGATTTGCAAACTGTCAATAATAAGAACCAAGCTTATGTCCTCCTAAGTCTTTTGTAGCCCCATTTTAACACATTTTCTGAAAGTTATTTCACTTCAACCACTCTAGATACTTTCTAAAAAAACAATAGACTTTTTAAAATTTTCCTTTCAAAATGAAAATATTAAAATATGCTACAAATTGGTGCAATAATGGAAGCTACAACTTACCACGTAACTTTGTTTGTAATTGAGCAAAATATGTTCCAATAATTTTTGCATTGTATTTGCCTTTCTCTCTGTAATTACTAACCCTTTTTCTTTCACTATGGAATGTGAATTTTGATTTCTCATCTTCAAATTTGCCTTTAAATACATTTCTACCCTTATTTTTCTTCCATCTGGAAGCTAAGTTTTCAAGAGAAAATTTGTTGCCACAAATATTGAATGTCTTCATGTTAGGAATAATGCAACTACTTTGTATTTGGAAATGTGCCACTGTGTTTAGGAAGGCTAAACACATACTTTTGGGTAAGTTCAAAAAAGATTACTCCAATGATTCAACCAAATGTATTTCAAGCATATTGATAAGAAATTTCAAACTAATTGTGTGTGATAGCCATCAATTAAAGACGTAAAATGAATGCCTGATATTTTAAAACATAAAGCCAAGGAAAAGCTGTGCATAACTAGCATGTTCTGTAAAGATAATTGGCTCACTAACTAAATTCTAACAGCCCATTCACATTTCTAGATTTTAATTGAAGAATGGATGGAAATAGTAAGGTGAGCTCATTGCCCAATACACATAAGCATGTGACAATTTTAATTTCTTCAGAGATGCCCATATTGTATGAAATCTTATTAATATTGTGATGGAATACAGTGAATCATGCTGTGAAAGAAGCACATATTTGTTGTACATGTGTTCACACACAAACACACAAACACACAGATACACGCACATTTCTTTTCTCTCCTCTCTATTCTCATTTCAGTCCCATTTTTCCTCTTCTTAGATAACTGGTATCATGAATTGAATATAAATACTTTGAATCCATGCTTGAACTTTTTACTATATGCAAATGAATCCATGAAAAACACATGATTGCTTTGAGTTTTAAAAATTTATATACATGTCATCATGCCAAATATGTAATCTTAAAAATCATTTATCATGTATATAATTAATTATTTCGAGTGAAGTATTGCATTGCATCTTAAAAATAGTTTATATATGTCTTTTGTAAGCAGCATAAACTGGAATTTTTAAATTTATTTTTATTGTCTCTGTGATCAAATGTATTGTGATTATTGATCTATTTCTCCTTTATTTTTCCATGTTTTATCCCTCCCGGTACTGACTTCATTTAAACACATTTTTCATTCTCTTTTTATGGTCTACCTTTTTATGAATCATATATGAAGTCTTCATTTTTAGTGTTTTCTGAAAAATTTGACATATATGTCTAACTTGAAAAAGTCTAAAACTATCTCATCTTCCTCCTAAGCGGTTCATGGACCCCTCAAATTTTAAATCTGATCTCCAGTATTTCAGTATATTATCTAGTGTTTTAGTTTTACTTTGTACACACCCCCTTTGGCTATTATTTTTTACACTCAACCGTTATTCAGATTCATTCCAACATTACAAATTTCTTTGCTGGTCACTGTTCAGTGCACCTTCCTACTTCTTTTTATGCTTATTTTCTTTCTTACTGAAGAACATTCTTTGTACAATGGTCTCCAATCTTGCTTAAAACACATGAGAATTATGTGAGAAATTTTTAAAGCTCCCATTATTGAAACACCGCCTAGATCACTTTGGTTAAAAAAAAAAATCTCCAAGTATTGGCTTCAGGCATCAGAATATTTTTTAATGCCTTCAGACAATTCCAATAGCTGCTGCTACTGCTTTAGTCATTTTGTTGTTGTTGTTGTTACAGTTTGTGGGTGGTAATTCCTCTTTGTCTATGAATGAAAATTTCTTTACTTCTTGTTCTTGAGTAGTTTTTTAAAATGAGGTGTAGAATTTTAATTTGGACAGCTATATGTGCTCAGTACTTTGAAGATATTATTTTATTGTTTTCCAGCATCTACCTGTTTTCTGATAAGACAACAGATATTTAAAGCCAGCCCTCAAAAACAAGGCTTATTATTTCCAGGGCCCCCTTGAATTTCTTGGTTTCAACTCCTCCTCACTATTCTAATGTTGAATTTGTTTTTTCTCCTTAAATCCTGAGACTGGGGATCCCCCCATTTTTTGTAAGCTTGTTCATTTTCTTTTTATGTGTTGCTACATGTAAAAGCAACATATAAAAGAAAACACAAGTATAACAAACTGTGTGTTCAGATTGGAAGAAAGGATTCTCAATATCAGTTCAGCCTATCCTATTGACTGAAAGCATTTACCTTGTTTCTTTTACAACTAACTTGAATATTACGAGTCTTATATCTAATATACAGTACTCTTCACCCTTCTTGGAACGTCTATGCTCAATAAGGACATTAGTTGATTTGTCACTAATATTGCTTTCCCTACATGTGAGTGCATTCAGAGTTCTATCCTCTCCCATATACATAGCATAATCTTATATTTTGTATCTAACTGGCATCAGTTTTCCTTTTTTTTTTCGATTTACTTTTAAAGTTTACTTTTAGCAGGACTGTACTGAAACACTCTTACACCTTAATAGATCTAATTGTCTGGACTTAAAATAATAGATTTCTCTATCACAGGGGCATTTGTCTGTGCAGATACTGATTTCTGTTCTCTGCACATGTTTTCATGTTATATGCCCAGTGTAATATGAAGTGAGTTAATTTATTGTGTTGCATATAGTAAAGAATCCAGCAGAATAATGTTATTTAGGGTTTTTTTCATTATTTGTATGAATAACAACAACATCAACAATAATAGTAATAGAAAAGATAATTTCTACCTATAGCAAGTCTCAGTTTTTTCTTAAATGCAGTAGAAGGCCCTTCACACTCTATTTGTCAGCTTGGCTTCAGGTTTTCATATTGTTGGCTAGAAGACAGATAAAGGGGATTATGGACAGAACTGAGCCTGGTTTCTGCTAATCTCCAACTTGAATTCTTTCAAGGGTTGCAAAATATGATTCAAGTATTTCACAGGCCTTTATAACCTTTGTCATCTGTCTGGTATATGTGCCATCATGGGTGGATTTGGAACTGACATTTTATATCTCTGATCTCAACTGTATAAATATTTGTTTAGACTGACTATCAACATAGAACACAGACATTCTCTTCTGATGTATGGATGATAGAATAGTCCTTAACTGGGCCCCTAAGGATGGGGCAGGCACAAACTAACAGAGGGCAATGAGGCAAATTTTCAATGAACTCAGATTTTATATTTTCCTTTAGGTAAAAGAGTGTTTGCTTCTATACCAAAAAACTATTTCTTATAATTTGGGTTACATTAAAAATATCTCATATATACAACCATTTATCGGAATCTATAATAGTGACTTGGTTTTCTCAAATACATTATATATGGAGTCCTTTAGACTGGAATTAAATTAATCATGGTTGTATTTTTTTTTCTATAGACTTCCCAGCTATTTTCCCCTAGGAAAACTCTCTTAAATAATCAAGAGAAATATTTTAGGCAACATTATGTAAATCATCACCCTTATTAGATGAATTAATATTCTTGAAGTTATAGCTCATTTCATGGAAATCAGATTAACCTGATGTTATGGGCATTGTCATTTATCAGTAAGTTATTTGTTAATATGCTCAGTATGTGACATAAAATATGTCACTTTAATAAGAGAATGGATCACCTCAAATAATTTAGCAAATCTTGAAAATGATAAGGATTAAAATTGTGGATGTATAAAGGACACAGAAGCTTGGAGAACTTTAAAACCATCTATTTCTCTCCTGTTTCCCTCAGACAAGGAAATGAAGGCTGATACTTTAGCATGGTTTGGAAATCCTTCTAAAAATTATCTGACTTTCTCTTAGAATTAACAAGTAATTTAAAGTTTTAAGACTGCAGAACTGACCACATGAATTACCGTAATTTAGTCAAGAATTTTTTTGAATATCCACTTTTGACAAACATTGTACATATATATACCAGGTTGTAGAGATGAATAAAATCATCCTTAGTCTCAAATAACTGAAAGAAAAATCCCCCAATATTAGTGAATACTGAGGAATTAAGGATGATGCTATGAGAAAATTTTTATAATGTGAAATTTATTAAGTTAAATAAAATATTGTGCTTTTGAGATTAGAATGACTTGGTTTTGTTCTAATGATACTGATGATAGACAGTGGTTGTATTTTGCAGAAGTTTTATGGGAGCAAAATAAAAACTTGATAATGTGATATAAGTTTGGTCCCCCAAGGCGATTTTTATTGTTATTTCTATTGGTGTTGTTAATGAGAGAAATTTTTGTGAGCTATTAGGAAAAAAAATGTGGATATCAATATCTAATCAAAAAGAAGGACAAAATAATGGATAATTAGAGAATATATATAACCAGTAAATTAAAAATATACTCACATGCTAAGGAAGCACAGTGGTGGAAGTTTTGCTCATCATAAAGCTTTAACAGTGAGTAGAAGGTATCTTGGTGTCTTGGGTGTGGGAAGATATGCTAACAACCAGTGATAGATCCGTTGTAAAATTTGGAACTGTTTCTTTGGTATTAAATTTCACTTAAGACCTGTGCTTCTGGACAGGATGGAGTAATAGGAACTGGATTTACTCTCCTGGCTTAAACTGCTAAAAGTAAAAATATATATATATTAAACAATACTTTTTGACATTGAACAACAAACAGCACAAGACAACGGTTGTACAAAGTTGTTAATTATAATGATAACCCATAAAAACCAGTGGCATAATGTTTTGTGTAATGCAGTTAAATGTTGGTGTTTGAACAAGTCCCTGGTCACCTGTGAAAAATAAAGGTGGATTCTCTTTTCATATTTATTAACAAAATGAATTTCAAGGGATGCAGTATTTAAATATGTTAAAATACTACAATTACTAGAAGAAAACATTTTTGTTTTATTTAATAAAAGTTAATTTTAAAAAAAATTTATATTTTTATGTGTTGCATTTTTTGCTTTAAGATTATACAAATATGTTTTGATATAATTTAATACATGCAGCATCAACTAGAGTATTCAATACACAGAGTATTCAATGGGTATAGGCTTAGTAGTGGGACCAAATTAGCCCTAGACTAAATTGTTTCACTTGCAGCCTAATAAGGCTTACAAGGAAGCCTCAAAATGATCAAACTATTTCTTAACTACCTCTTTGAGCAAAGTTACAAATATTTTAAAAAAAAATACAAATACGCTCTGCAACCAGTAAAGTAAAATTCACAATATCTGACATGCAATCTAGAATTACTAGGGATGCAAAGACGAAGGAAAATATAACCCATAACAAGGAGAAAAATTAATTAATGAAAACAGACTGAAAAATGGTACGATCAGTAAACAAAGACATTCAAACAGTTATTATAACTAATTTTCATAGATTCAAAAAGTTTAAAGGAAAGCATCAACATTTTAAATAGACATATAGAGGATATAAAAATAACCCAAATTGAGTTCCTAGAGATGAAAAATATAGTTTCTGAGATGAAAAATAAACTGGATGGGATTAAAAGAGATGAGGCAATGCAGAAGCAAAGATTGACCTCCCTGCAAAAGCAAAATTTTGTTATTATAATCTGTCCCACTGAGTAGTCCAAATATAAAGTCTGAAATGCAAAATGCCAGCTTGGTCATCTTTTTCCATTTCAAGTTTGCTTTACCCTTTCTGGTTTGTGCTTCCAAAAATAATTAAAGTATAAAATTATGAAAATTGTATTCAATGGTATTAAAATTAAGCATCTATCCATTTTATGGATTGCCCTGCATAATGCAAATATCTAAAATCTAAATATTATGTGTATATATACATATATGTATACATACATATATGTATATATATCTCACTAGCAAAATGAAAAGAAAATATGAAAGTACAACACAAGTTGTGGAGGAATATAGTAAAGGAAAGTAAAATGATAGTATTTTTGTTTTTAGATATAGTTGCCCTATGCAGTGGAATAATGATATATGGATTAGCATATTTTATTTTCTGAGAAGCATGAATCAATTTAAAAGATGAAAGGGCAGATGAATTTAAAGAATCATTAATTTAAATACATAATCAGTCTTCAATTTTTTTGTTACTGACAACATCCCCTTTAAGATTTTCAAAATGCTGAAAGGTGGGATTCCAAGATTTTTAGTTGCTATAGAAGCAATTATTAGCAAATCCTTTCTTCTAATCTCATTACAGAAAATAGTGCCCTTTGTGCCCAGAGAACTCCCATTAGAACAGATAGCTAGTGGGAAGCAGCCACATAGCACAGGGAGATCAGCTGGGTGCTTTGTGACCACCTAGAGGGGTGGGATAGGGAGGGTGGGAGGGAGGGAGACGTAAGAGGGAAGTGATATGGGAACATGTGTATATGTATAACTGATTCACTTTGTTATAAAGCAGAAACTAACACACCATTGTAAAGCAAGTATACTCCAATAAAGGTGTTAAAATTTAAAAAAAGGAACTGCATTTCGGAGCAGCTCAGAACATAAGGTGTACCACTCTGGAGCTATCCTCCATTTCCTGTGTCTGATTAAATATTGTGCATATGTGCTATGTATTTATATCTCCATCTAAATATACATCTATATCTCCTAAAATACTCTCTCACATATAATGAAGTCACAGTTTCCAGATAGTTGTTCTGGTAGTCATTAGACAAAATATAGTCTCATTTATTTAAAAAATGTGAAATGAGAGAAATGTATGAAAAACTTGATCCATCTTCTGACTGAATTTGTGGTATTGGTAACTTCAGAAGAGGAAATAATTAATTTATTGTAAATTATTTTATTCCTCTTTTATTAGAGAGTAAATTTATAAACTGAAACTGTTAGGGCTTAAAGGGTTTTTTTCCAGAAGATAATATCTGTGGTTCTCACCTTACACTGAGTAGTATATCACTAGTAAACAATCAGACAAATATGTACATTATTAAGTTATTTTATTTTCACCTGGCTTTTTAATACTATCATCTGATATACATCATATTAATTGACACTGCAATTTCTTCCTTGATTTGTATATTTTTTCTACAAACACTTTGCATTCCAACTTCCACGTATCTGATTTATTCATCCCTGTGATGGTCTTCATCTTCAGACATCTTGTGACAGTAAAAGCACACTCACTAGGGACTAGGAGTTTGAAAAGGACTTAGAAAATTGTTTGGAACCTGAAAAAATGGCTCCAGAATATGAAAACAAATCTGCAAAATTGAGATCAAAACTTGTGTAATTGGGCTTCCCTGGTGGCGCAGTGGTTGAGAGTCCGCCTGCCGATGCAGGGGACACGGGTTCATGCCCCGGTCTGGGAAGATCCCACATGCTGCGGAGTGGCTAGGCCCGTGAGCCATGGCCGCTGAGCCTGCACGTCGGAGCCTGTGCTCCGCAACGGGAGAGGCCACAACAGTGAGAGGCCCGCATACCGCAAAAAAAAAAAAAAAAAAAAAAAAAAAAAAAAAAAAAAAAAACTTGTGTAATTAATATTTTCAACTAATATTACTACAACAGCAATGTTACTCAGCTTTCATATAGTTATCTATAAATTATATTGGATATGTGACGGGCACATTTTAATGCACTTGATAACATTTAGGGTAAAGCTTCTAAAAGGGCAATTGCCTAGGACTGAGGAAGGTTTAAAAATGGCCCCGCACAGAATGAACTAGAAGTGACTTCAGTGGGAGGCTGAGGCAGAGATGCTGGACCCGGAGAGTGACAGAGCAGGCGTACATTGGAGAGAGCTTTCCTATATAGGAGAGCCAAGAATTTGTTACTTATTGAGGGGGGAGCATGAAGGTAGTGGACCCTATAATGAGAATCCTAGGATTGCTCCTAGATTTCTAACTTGGATAAATGACAGGACGGTACTCTTTGGTGAATACTAAAGGAACAGCAACAGCAGCAAAACTCTAGGAATGGAACTTTAACATATCACAATGCCACCTTTAAAGTAAATTTGGTATTCTTCTCCTTTTTGAATGAATGAAAATACATTAATCAAAGACATACACGGGCTTCCCTGGTGGCACAGTGGTTGAGAGTCCGCCTGCTGATGCAGGGGACACGGGTTCGTGCCCCGGTTTGGGAAGATCCCACATGCCGCGGAGCGGCTGGGTCCGTGCGCCATGGCTGCTGAGCCTGCGCATCCAGAGCCTGTGCTCCGCAACTGGAGAGGCCACAGCAGTGAGAAGCCCGCGTACCACACACACACACAAAAAAAAACACATACACATTCACACACCTGCTAATATCTGCTCTTCTGCAATCGTGTTTTCTGTATAGTGTCTAAATATCTATTCCAGTTGAAGTAGTGCTTAAACACTTCAATATGCCTCTTTTCAGCCAAAAAGAAAAACTGTCTATGACTGTTTCAACATATTTTAAATATATGTATAATCATTGCCAACTTGTCTGCTTTGCAGATTCTAGTTTCCTATACAATATTTAATATCTCCCTTTATTGAAAATGTCATTGCTCAGTATTATGATTGTTTTTCATTTTTATTATATGTCTGAATATTAGAATTATTGATTAATCTCTTTATTAATGGAATAATCTCAGCACAATGTTAAATACACTTCTCTACCATTATTATATGTTATTTTAAAGATTTTCCATACAGTTACTTTAAATGGGATTTTCAGATTTTTCAGGCTTTTTGAAGTCAGTAGGATAGGCTCCAGTGAGTAAAAGAAATGCTGAAGAACAACAATATGAATTAAACAAATTTAAGTAGTTAAGAAAGCACTAATCTAGTCATTGAGAAATGTACACTAATATTTACATAGTATGTATATATAAATCAATAGTTTCTAAATGAGATAATCTACTGAACAAGATATCTTAAAATATGAATGAAAAGATGTTGTAAAATCTCTATATGATTAAAGTACAAAAAATTTTATAAGCTTGGAATATAAATAATAAGTGCATTTTTGTCTGGGAGACAAGTTGTTATCTGGGAAACCTCAAGACATTTTGTAGATTATTGAAATCACTTTACTATCAATCTTGAGCATTTCTCCTATCAACTCTATAATTAGTATTGGAAATTACCATGATGACTCTATTTCACTATCAGAACATTGAAGAAACTATTTAAAGTGCTAAACATTGGTTTTAACAAATAAAAAACAATTCATCTGAAGAAGATGTTACAATGAGCTCAGGAATTAAAAGATCTCAAAGTAGAGAAATTTCACTGACTGCAGTATAAACAACTTGAGGGTAGAGAGTGTCTGTTTTTCCTGTTTGCCCTCCAAATTTGGGAACAGTTTTATATGCATGGTGCAGGGTAATAAGCAAATGTTTAACAAATGAAAAGTACTGAATTCATTACCTTGTGGTACAAATTAGGATTTCTTTTGTACTGTAACTAGAAGATTTTAACTTCAGCATTATGAATTATTAATGTCTTTATCTGATTCCCAGTTCTGTGTCAACCAAACTTATTTGAGTGATAATTAGAGGACTTCATGTTTATCCTATCTTCTAGGATTTCACTTTTGCATATCTGTTAATTCATAATTTTGACATTTTTATAGCACAACCAAAGACTATAAAAACACATAGAGCAAGCACTTGCCAAAGAACTCTAAATAAAACACATCTCAGATATGAAATTAGATCCATGCTTGGTTATACTTCTAAGTGCTTCATCTAAAGAGAGACGTGCAACACTGCTGCATGAATTAATCACCTAGGGTGACTTTTAAACCTACCAACAGCTGGCCCCTCTATCATATCTGATTTTATTCAATAGTCTAAGTGATAATAATTTCTGGATCAAGAACTTTATTTTACTGGTTGTAAAGGTGGGCACATGCACACGCACACAATCCCCAGTGCTTTTAAAAATTGTGGGACAGAATTAATCATAACTATTGAATTTAAATGCCATTTATCAACTTATTAAAGTGCAAGCATGCAGGGAAAATAAGCTAAAGACAAGACTTTCATTTTTCAATTTATTTTTTAAAAGTCTTGTAGAAATCTTTATGAAATTAACACAAAATGGTGGTACCAAAAATCTTTTTGCTTTGTTTATTCCCTAGTCTGTGGCAATGTAAACAGTGGAAGTTAACCCGGAATTTAAGTTAAGGAAAGCTATATTGTATTAAGTTTAGCCAAAATTCTCTAACTTGCCATATTTTTTCAAATAAATAAACTTTCTATTCTCTTCCCTCTCTCCTCATCTCCCTTAAGGTATGTCAACTCTAACCCCGCCCCCCCATACACACACCTTGTTGCCTCTGATATTATCTCCTCTACTAGAGGTGCTTTTGTACTTATTGCTACACAATAGTTCAACAATAAAATGTGATAAATGCAGGCAAAGGTGTTTCAAGAAAGAAGGTAAATGTCCTTACACATTTTCAACATAGAAACAAAAAGTTTACAAAACAGCAAAATTTAAAAAAAAAGTTATAGATAAAGTTTGCAGATAATGTTGTCATCCCTCTTAAAAGAAGGGGGATAAGGCACAGAAGAAATGTAGTGTTGAGGACAATGAAAATCAGCAGTTATTGCAATCTATTTATGCTGCATTCAATGGATTTAGAAGACAGAGGCTTGAGTGCTGTCGTTATTACTTGTTTGCCATTTGATGGTGGGCAAAATATTTAATTTCATTGGGTTTCTCTTTCTATGCCTCTAAAATGTGGATTCCCAGGCTAAGAAAATATTTCAAATCTTTTCTAGGTCTAAAAGTCACAGACCTTAGTGTACCCTTTATAAAGGCCACATTTTCACAAAAGATAGCATTCTTGTAAAACACCTTTATAGAAAGAAAAAGCTATATTTAGAAAGCCCACTCAGTGTCCAGAGTTTTCTGAAGTCGTACTGCTGTTTGTAACCAGGTGTAGGCCAGTAGGACAACACATTTGCTTTAATAACTGTCCAGATTTCTTGGAGTTAAAGATAAGTTTTTCATTATTCTAAGTGTTGACCTAAGAAATTATTGAAAATAAGAATTGTTCTAATTTACATCTTGAATTGCCCAGTTCTTACATGGCCTGACATGAAAGGCGATTTAAAAGATTGCATTTAAGTTTGGACATATAGCCTTCATCCTGCTGTTTCATCACAGACCTCTTACAAGATAAACACGTGCAACCATTTTGAGTTTCTGAATGGGAGTGCTTATAGTATTTTCCCCTTATAAATTTCTTGCCAACTTACTCCAATTTGAATGCAGGTAGAAATTTATAAATTTCTCCAAGAACTTATTTTTATTTTTATGAATCTTACTGATTTTGTTTTAATACCGAGGACTTTATCAAATTCATAGACATTTGATAGAATGAAAAGCAAAAGCATAATTAGGAAAAATCCGAAAACCTCAAATAGAAAATAAGATGCTATGTTGTTAGTAACAGAAATTAGCACAAATAGACTGAAAAACTGACCACCATTGTAAACTGAGCTTTTAACTATGGCAGTCGCCAGGAAAAGGAGGGTTACTCCTCTTTTTTTGCCTTCTTTTAACAATCTCGAAAATTAAAGAAAGATTGAAATGACAATAAAAATAAGTTATTTCCCAAACCATTTGAGAGTAGTTGCTAACACAATGCAATGTCTCCCCCCAATCCTCTAGTGTTTCCTACAAACATATATCCAAATATAATCATGAAAATAAGGAAATTAACACTGACACATGACCACAGAGCCACTAATCCTCAGACCCCTTTCAAGTTTTGTCAATTATCCCCATCATGTCCTTCATAATAAAAGGATCAGCCCAGTGTCACATGTTGCATCTAGCTGTCCTGTCTCTTTAGTTTTTTAATCTGGAAAATTTTCTCAGGCTTCCCTTGAATCTCATGAACTAGAAAGTTTTAAAGAATATCGATCAGTTATTTTGTAGGATTTAGCTGTTTGTATTTGTCTCATGATTATTCAGGATATGTGTAGTTGGCAGGAATAACACAGTGGTGAAGCTCTGTTCTTCTCACTGCTTCCTATCAAACAATTTTGGCAAACTTTTAACTTGTAACCTTACTGGAATATCATGTTACTCATTTGATTAAGGTGTATCACCCAGTCTTCTCCATTGTAAAGTTATTTTTTTCTCCTTCATTATTAATAATTTTTGTGGTAAGGCACTTTGTAATTATGTAAATATCCTGTTCCTCATCAAACATAATTTACTCAATTTAATTATTTAAATCAGTATGAACTCATAGACTCCTATTTTATTCAATTGACTATAATACATTTCTGCCATTATTTATTTTGAGGCTGAGATTGTTCAAGATTTGTCCAGTGGAAACCCCTTCAGTTTGGCTTCTATATCCTTTGATGTTTCCCAATTATTCTGTGATATCTCCCTTCTTTTTTTTTAACATCTTTATTGGAGTATACTTGTTTTACAATGGTGTGTTAGTTTCTGCTTTATAACAAAGTGAATCAGTTATACATGTATCCTCATATCTCTTCCCTCTTGTATCGCTCTCCTTCCCACCCTCTCAATCCCACCCCTCTAGGTCACAAAGCACCGAACTGATCTCCCTGTGCTATGCGGCTGCTTCCCACTAGCTATCTATTTTACGTTTGCTAGTGTATATATGTCCATGCCACTCTCTCACTTTGTCACAGCTTATCCTTCCCCCTCCCCATATCCTTAAGTCCATTCTCTAGTAGGTCTGTGTCTTTATTCCCGTCTTACCCCTAGGTTCTTTTTTTTTTTTTTTTGCGGTACGCGGGCCTCTCACTGTTGTGGCCTCTCCCGCTGCGGAGCACAGGCTCCGGACGCGCAGGCTCAGCGGCCATGGATCACGGGCCCAGCCGCTCCGCGGCATGCGGGATCTTCCCGGACCGGGGCACGAACCCGTGTCCCCTGCATCGGCAGGCGGACTCTCAACCACTGCGCCACCAGGGAAGCCCCAACCCCTAGGTTCTTCATGACATTTTTTTTTTTTAGATTCCATATATATGTGTTAGCATACGGTATTTGTCTTTCTCTTTCTGACTTACTTCACTCTGTATGACAGACTCTAGGTCCATCCACCTCACTACAAATAACTCAATTTCGCTTCTTTTTATGGCTGATCCCTTACTTCTTGAAACAATAATATGTTCTAGGGTCATCTTATATTTTCCCTGTAGTGGTTCTAGAATCAGCCATTTCTCCAAAGAGCTTTAGTTCCTTCAGTTGGAGAGCTGTATTTAGAAACCAAGATCTGGACACTAGGTGTATTCATTGCTCTTGGGAAGCAGTGGTCCCAGGTACTCTCAATAGGCAGAGCTAGGGGATTTATGTACATATATACATACACACATATGAAAACACATATTCATAACCATTTACACATATTCACAAACACATTCATTAACATATGCATACATATAGTCTATGTTTTTTCTATAATGTCTCTATATTGAAAATCATGTGTTCACATTAACATCCTCCATTCCCTTTCAACACCCTTTCATTCTAGTTTTTGCCCTTTTCATATTTTAACTCCCTCCACAGATATTAAAATAACACTGATTACCATATTCTTAATATCCTTAATTATTTGATCAATCTTCCTCTATTTAAGTAAATTCTTGTAGCTGCCACTTTCCCATCCACACATTTTCTCCCCTGGCACGGGTTAGGACAATCTGTACAGAGTGGTTGCCAAGGCCACTTCCTCATGTGGATGCCCTTTCACACGAATCAGACTTCAGCAGTCAACTCCAGGCTCCCTTATGCAGACATCCTCCCCCATTTCTCAGACTCTGAGTCCCAATGCCAAGTCATGTGGTCCCTTGAATGCCCACCTCCCCCATGCTGACAAAGGGTTATTTTACCTCACTTAATGGACTAATTTGTTCAAGAAGGGAAGGGATCACAACACTATAAAGCAGTTATACTCCAATAAAGATATTAAAAAAAAGGGAAGGGACAAGGAAGGGGATGAAGAAAGGGAGGTGGACAGGGATGAACAGGTATCTTTCCTTTCTAAACAATATTTGATGAGGCCCTTCATTTAGAAGCTGCAAAGACATTATGAAGTATCAGCTGAAGAACTGAAACAATGACATATATTTACACATCTGTATCCCTACATCTATGACACACAATGTACACCTAATTTTATAGCGACCAAAATATAATTTAACAAAACTTATGATGCTTAGCCATACACTTTAATACTCAGCAACTTAAAAAAATATGCAGTGCCATTTGGCTGTTAACTATCATCCATTTATATGAATGGATTTGTAAAACTCCTAGCCAAGAGTGCTTGGGATAGCGTCTCTACTGGTCCTTACTGGATCCTCTTCTTCTTTTGTCACTCTTTTCAGTCATTTGTTGATTCTCGATTGTATCTCATTGGTGACTTGCATGACCATTGGTAATCATATCTGGGCAAATACCCCAGCTTGGTGTCTCTCAAAGGGCTGACTGAAAACCACCTGCAACAAAATCAACTGTGGTACTAGAAAAAATTCAGGTCCACAGGCCCTGTTCTGATTTCCTGCTCAGAAGCTCTTTAGAGAGTAATGAGTATTTGGAAAATACCTTAGCTAATTCTCACACATTAACACTGAAACCATGGTGTAGTTTGCATGTCTACAATTCCTCAAAGTTCACGGTTTAAAACACATAGGTCTCACTGACTACAGTTCTTTTATTTTAGCTTCATCAATTCACATTTGTTATTTAACCAACTTGGAAATTGCCAGATGTGTGAATAGCCGCCAAAGTAAAATGTATCTATCTTTTGCAAAAATGTCTTCTACCAAATGTCTCTACAAAATGAAATGTAAATACCTTCTAAGATCTTGCTTGGAGGAACCTTACAGATTTTTTAAATCTTCCAGGTTTTAGGGAATAGCAAGTGCAAAGGCCCTGATGTTGGGAAAGCCACTGCAGAAAGAAAATCTGGATGTGTGTGTGAGAGAAGAGTAGGAGTAAACGAGCTTGGAGAGTAGGGCAGAAGAAATACTGAATAAAGCATGTGGGACAGGTAAAAAGTTTAATTTTTATTCTAAAGTGATGGGAACAGGTTTTGGGAAATAATGTGATATGATTCATGTTTTTTTTGTGATTATTCTGGCTATTGTATTGGTTATAGACTATAAGGATTGGGGCAAGAGGGGAGGAAGCAAGGAGGTTGTGGAAGAGGCTGCCTATTGCATTAGATGAGGCAAGCAATGATGGCTTGGAGTAAGTAAAGACGGCAAGAGTAAGGTGAGAGGTAGGTGGATTCAGGATGTATTTTCAAGTTAGACTGGCAAGAATTTCTGATGGACTGGACACAGGAATTGTGGGTAAGTGAGAGTTTAAGGATGAATCTAACATTTTTGGCCTGAGCAACTGGATGAGTTATGGAGCCAGGAAAAACGGGAGTGCAATGGATGGATCAAAGCAAAATATTTAGTTTTATTTGCTAAGTTTGAAATGTCTATTATGCATAGATTGGAGATATTTAGTGGGAAATTGGAATTAGGAGTCTGGAGGTTAGGTGAGTGCTTAGGGCTAGAAGTATGAATTGGGGAATCATAAGTCATCTTCCCATTAAAGTAATGGGACTAGATTAAAACTCATGAGTAGTTAAGGTAGATGGAGAGTGAAGGGGGCCAGGAATGAGCCTTAGGGCATTCTGAAAGACGTTGAGGGATGGGAGGCATCACCAAGGGAGACTGCCAAGGAATGGTGAGTGAGGAGGGGAGAAATCTAGGAGAGGATGGTGTCCTGGTAGCCAGTGAAACAAAATATTCATTCTGGAAATTATGAGGTTCATTTCCCAAAGTTTCTTGAATTGATGATCATTTGAAACTTGGTATTTTAAAAAGAGCTTTAGCAAACAGAAAAGAGAATAATTTTCTATCATGAGTGATTGATTGCAGTAGCATGGGGAATGGAAAAGTTGTGAAAAGGGAATCAAGAATCTGTGTAAAAGACAATTTTAAACAAAAGTATTCATTTAAAAAACAAGTACACAATATTTAGACATTATACTTTGTCTTTGTGTCAACAGCAGCTACAGCATGCTGTAAGTGAAAGATGAAGGATTACAGTTTAATATCAAATCAGGGAAAAAGGTGAAATAGTTGAATTCTTTGTAGATTTTTAATAGATTTCAAACCTCTATTGGTTTTGAATAATGTCATATTTCAAACATAATTTTCTAAATAATCATAACAATTTTAGAATCAGAATAAACCTTATATAACCTTATATAAAACTTATTTAAATGCACATATAGTTCATTTTTACGGGTAAAACTAGGACTCTGGTCTTCTGATTACCAGTACTATTTCTTATTGCAACACACTGTTTAAATGTATAGATGATTGAAAAAAAGAGCAGACCAGTGATCTCTTAAATGTTTTACAAAATATTAAGTAATTAAAATTAGGGGAAATAAAGCTCATGAGGATTAAATGACAGAAAGAGTTTATAAGAGGGCAAACAAGTAGGAGATGTTTTTCCACACAGATAAATATGAGGTTTTAGTAGAAAATGACCAAAACTGCATTTATAAGGTCATGATACTAGCTAACTGAAATAAAGACAACCATCATGTAAATAACATATACTTTTGAAGGTGAATTTTGAATATGGAGACTGATACAGATTAACATCTGATTATAATAAAAATCAGATAGGCAGGGTAACAAGGTCTTCTTCATCCAATCACAGCTTATCAGGAATAAGGGAACCTCTTGATACTTTGGTATGTGCCATTTTAGGTCAATGAACTTGCTACAAAGTGAACACATGACATAAGAAATAGTTTAGAATCATAAATATGATTCAAGAAATCCATGGATGGTGAAAGCTATGTTGGATTATTTCAAAAAGTTAGGGATGACTAGGTTAAGTAACTTCTCTTTTTAATAACAGAATAACTGTCACATGAAAGATCTCACTATGCCATTGACAAAGATAAAATCCCGGGATGCCATGGCTTCACAGTCTAATAGTCTAGAGATACAATGTCCAGTATAGTGTCCATTAGTCACAAGTGGCTATTAAATACTTGAAATGTGGGCAAGTTTGACTTAGGAACTGAAATTTTAATTTTATTGAACTTACATTTAAACATTTAAAAACACATGTGAATAATGGCTGTAGTTTTTGACAGCACTAAGAACATTTCCATTATCATGGAAAGTTCTATTGACCAGAGCTGACCCATAACCTTTTTATTTAATTTTACATTTATTCCTCTTTGCTAAGAAAATCCTCTCTTACTAAAAAACAATATTAGCAAGATGGCTAGATATAAGCTCAAGATGCAAAAATCTATTGGATTTCTATAATCCAGGAAGAAAGAGAGAGCTTAAAAATTATTTAAAATGGAAAAAGAAAACTACCTAGGAATAAATCTAAATAAAAATGTGCAAGACATTTATGGAGAAAGATATTAAAGAAGTCTTAAATAAATGGAGAGGTACATCTTGTTTATGGATTGAAAAGACTCATCATAATGGTGTAAGTTTCCCCCAACTTAATTTATATAGTCAATACAATTACAATAAAAATACTTAATAGAGGTTTTACAGGATTGCCAATTCTCAAATTTATGTGAATGGTCAAGAACAGCTCAGACACACCTAAAAAATCCATTCATTCCAAAATGGTCCTGGAAAACTTAATTATTCATAAGAAAACAAAGAAATTGGATAATACAGACGAGTCGATTGTAAGTGCATTAATGGCTTGAATATAAAACAAAGATACACTAGAACTTTCAGAAGAAAATATACTATATCTGGGTAGCATTAAACTAGGGAAGGACATTTTAAGTAGAACAAAAAGACACTAAGCTAAAAGATAAATTTGATTTCATTAAAATTGAGAGCCGCTATTTATCAAAAGACAACATTAAAAAAGTTAGAAGGTATGAAATAACTTATTTGTGTCATATATAGCTGACCAAAGATTATTTGCTTGTATTTAAAAAACAATACAAATAAGTAAGAAAAAGATAAACAGTAGAAAAATGGACAAAAGATATTCTCTGGACTTCACAGAATAGGAAACATAGGCAACTATTAAACAAATGAAAGGATTCTCAGCCTATCAGTAATTAGGGAAATACAAATTAAAATTGTTATGGACTGAATCGTGTTCCCTAAAATTCGTATGTTGATGCCCCATCTCCCAATGTGGCTGTTTGGAGACAGGGACTTTAAAAACATAATTATGGTTAAATGAGGTCATAATGGTGGGGCCCTAACTGATATGACTGGTGTCCTTGTAAGAAGAGAAAGAGATAAGAGGGATGTATACACACAGAGAAAAGGCCATGTGAGGACATAGCAAGGAAGCAGTGGTCATCTGCAAGTCAAGGACAGAGGCCTCAGGAGGACCCAAAACTGCCAACATCTTGAGCCTGGACTTCCAGCCTCCAGAACTGTGAGAAGAAAAATCTCTTGTTTTTTAAGCCACTGAATCTGAGGTATTTTGCTAGGACAACCTGAGCAGACTAATACAAGGAACAAAAGACTAGAATGGCCATTCTAACTGGTGAAGCTATAGAGCAAAAGGGCTGAAAATTGATTCCATAACTTTGGAAAACATTTTGACATGAATTTTTAAAGTTGAATATTTGAATTCCCTACACCTCAGCAATTCTACTCTTAGTATGTCTACTCTTTTACTTATGTTAAATCTTGCACATGTGTAGCAGGAAACATTAAAATAAATGTTCATGGAAGTACTGTCCGTAATAGGCCCCAAACAACCCAAATATCACTAATAGAATAATAAACACATTTTCTTGTATTTATACAATAAAATATTATACAGTAGTACAAATGAATGAACACTAGTTAAAGTAAAGTGGATGAACCTTAGAAACATAATGTTGAGTAAAAAAAGCAAGCACAGAAGACTAAAGTATGTTATCAATTTTATAAATCTCAATAATAAGCAAAATCAGATAAAAATTATGTGGATGTTCAACATAAAGCCAAGATCAGAGTGATTTCTTTGGTGAAAGCAGGAAGGTGGGATCAGGGTAGAGAACAGAGAGAAGACTCAGCAGTTTTGATTCTACCTCTTAGTTTTGGTGGTGTGTTTGCAGGAGTTTTTATTATTTCTCATAACTTACATACAATTAAATATATTCTTTTGTAGATTATCTAATAATATTTAAAAAATCAAAATCCATTATATACCAAAGATAACCCCTAGACATTAATTATAGAGAGTCCACTTTAAAACAACATACATAGTTACTCATAAATCTTCTGTAGTTGAAAGCTTTTAGCTATAAAATTCTTACCCCTTCATAGGAGGACTTTATGTGCCATAATGAAGGAAAATTGTTCCTACTTAGGGACAATTTGCCTTCTTTATTTAAGAGATACTAGTCCTTTGGCTGCCTAGAAATTTTAAAAACAACTGATAACTACATCTACTGCCTGCAAGAGAATAAAGGAAAAGGAGCATAGGAGGCAATCTCATACATTATTGATAAACACATACAAAGACAATATTCGTACAAAGCTATTTCTCCATAAAGCAACTCTGAATTTTATTAATAAATACATATATATCAAACATTAATAAAAGAATAAAATCCAATATGAGTACATTTGCTCTTTTTTTGCAATTAGTTCCAGGATTCTATTTTAGATTATTACTTCATATCTGCGAGAGTTGGGTGTGTGTTTGTGTGTTTGGTTTTATGGAAGTTGCATTGTGCTAAATTTTACATTTCTTTCTAGAATTAAATGGCTTTTGTTATCCCTTGGGAATACTGAAGATAGCAACAACAGATTACTACCTACCAGTGGAAAAGTATAAATAGCAATTTTAGCTGCTAGTGATTCTGAAATTGCCCTTAACTTTGTCCTTCTAAAAATGATCCAAGAATTACGTTTTGCAAATCCACAGATTTACTATCCATATTCAAGTCATTTACGTGGACAAAGAATGTAGCCTGCGGTATCAGTACAAAGGATGTTATAGCCATCAAGCCATCAGCCACTGAAGCCACCCCCAATGCTGCACCCTGAGGGGATTCAGGATGGAGAAAACAGGATACTGGTGCTAGATAATTAAAGTGAATTTCAAGGGAATGATTTCCATGAGACCAGATTCTTGCATCTCACCATATATAGAAAAGTGCTAAATTTATTAAATTAAGATGTCTAGTTTCTTTAATTAACAGTAATCTTTTGATGTTCCAACTACCTGGGGTTTTTTTTGCAAGAACCCCTAAATATCCTGGGCCCTCCCTTACCTCTTCGGAACAGTCCCTCAGAGCTATCTGAGAGGCTGTCTCCTGATTTAAGTACTCAGTATGTCCTCCAAATAAAACATAATTCTCAACTTTTAGGTTGTGCATTTTTTTTCAGTCAACATTTAATTGTATGGCTCACGTAGGTACTATGCCTAGATGTAATGGGATGAGCTGTAAATTATTAAAACTAGATAAATTCTGTCAGCTCTACCACTAGCTGAGATCAGGCTTTCATCTCTGGATACTTCTGTCATAGACCATGGTAGATATGGGGTCTGTGTTGGTCTTAAAATTATTCTTAGAATTGTGGGGACTCATTCATTCTTTCAGCAAATTTTATTGCTTATATTCTATGTGTCAGTTACAGTGCTGGGTCTTGAAATATAGAAGTCAACACACAAAAATACAAGGATAAAACACATTTTCTACCATATTAACTTTTTTCATTCATTAATTCATCCCTAAATCATTCAACAGGCATCTTCTTATTGAATACTGATGAGGGGTCAAATGCTATGCTAAACACTGAGTATATAACTGCAAATGAGATGGATAGGCCCTGATTTTGATGTCACTACTATCTTTTGTCCTGCCATATAATGGGACAGCTTCATTATTCCCTTTACCCTAAGTTTTTATCACAAATTGCTAATGAAAATAAAACTGTTAGTGGAGTTTCAACATGCATAGGTAAATGAGAACACAGAACTCCCCTTTCGCATGCCCCATTCTTCTCTTTCTAACTCCCTATGTGAACCCACTTTGTGCCAAGACAAAAAATTTGTGCCCCAATAAGAACCAAGCTGATTTCCTCACACTGACTGGGGCTATTGCTCATTTAGAAGACTTGATGCTTAATTTTGATAAGCAACTAGAAGACCATGGAGACAACCTATAAAAATGATTTGCCTTGGGAGAAAATACTAAAAAGGGTTAATGTGCTGTTCCACATGTCTAACCTCCTGGGATTAAACCACAGGCACCAAGATCACCAAGTGTACTTGGCAACAGTGAGCTAAAAATGAAAAAAAAAGCATCATAGTGTTATTGTATTCATTTTCCCCCAAGGCACTCTCTGATAAACACCACAACCTCTAAGGGAATTGAGAACAGCTTCCTTGTGGGGTAGGTTAGATATGCATCTTTTTCCACGCAGTTATATCATATCCAGCTATCAGCACACCTTACTTAAGGTGATTGTAATCTATGAGATTAAATGTTCCTACATGATTGGAAACCTTCTTGTCCTCAATTCATTGGCTACACTGGATTATTTTTCTTGGGTCAGACCTCCAGAATTCTACCAGAAATCGTTCCTTTGGGGAAACCAGGCCTTCCCAGAAACTCAGGAAACTGAAATGGGGACAGCAAGAGAGAAGGAAATTATTTGGACATATAGACCTCAATTGTTTGGTTTTAAGTAAACGTCCCAGCAAACATCTTCTAAATGGTATAATAACTTTAGGGAAATTCACGGTTTATAAGTTTGTGTACTCATAAACTGAACATATTATGATAAGAGTACAGGTTGCATTTTGTGTCTTCAACTCAAGCAAAGACTTCAAAAAAGGCCCAGTTATCCTTTGTTCATTAAGACACAAAGAGAGGGCAAAAAGGGCAAGTTTCTAAGTCTTTTTCTTTAAAATTTACTTCCTTTCTTCAGCCTTCATCAAGATCTTCAGGAAATTAACTTTACTAAAGTTAATTATTCATAAAATAAACATACGAACATGCAGAAAACTATTACACAGAGACCTGTAATATACAATATCCATCGCATACATGCACCATGAGCTTGTCTTTTCTAACACTGGCATACACAAAACTCTGTGTGTGTGTGTGTGTGCACATGTGTGTCTTTTTTCTGTGATGGAGCCATAGGGAGAAAATAAATCTATTGGCTGCAATTCAGTGATGTAGAAAGATTTAAGGGTAAAAGAAAAGTCTACATCAAGTGAAGCAATATAGTCATGAGGTTGTGCTTCCATAAAAATAACAATAGCAGTCTTCTGTAACCAAGGGAGCAGGCTCCTCAAATTATAGTCACACCTGTTAGACCATCTGCCCATAAATTTCACACTATCATTAATGGAAAACAAATGGCACTGTCTCTCCTTCCCTTTATCCATTGGCCATTCTCATATAAACGATTTTTCTCTTCAAGGTCATGCTCTTTCCTATCTGTTTAAAAATATTAGGATTTAGGAGGGGTGATACATAATGTGCCATGCCTTGGTACTTGTACCAGTGATGGCTCTGTAAGGAGCACTGGATTGTTAGGAGGCTATAAATTGAATTCCCCTAGGAGCAGAACCTGAGGCAATAATTTGAATGCAAACTGTTCATCTGGGAGGTGCTTCCAGAAAACTCAGAAGTGGAGTGGGAATTGAGAATGGAGGCGTGGAAGGAAGCCAACAGAGGTGCATTACTGAATCAATTACTCCTTCAGGGAACTGCTGCCAGTACTTCAGGGGAGTTCTGTGAAACTCTATAGAACATGTCTCAGAGTTATCCCAAGAATTGGTGAGAAACTTGAAGTACTTATCTTCCAGTCCCCTCTGTCCTTGGTTGAAAGCTACACCCAGATACATTAACTCCTGTACATTTCTGGCCTGCCCTAAGGTGGATAATTGCAGGTGGTAGCATGAGTCTATCAGCATATACTGGAATGATGAGTGCTGGGGAGATATGAGTGGAGCATTGAAACCATCTAATACAGTGGGGGCAGGCGATATTAATTATTGGCTTGCAAGTCCAAATGGGTAACCTTAAATTCCTGGGTTAATGGTTTTACTTTGAGGCATTTAAGCATGATATATGAGTAAAAATTTCCTCTATTAAATCAAGTTGAAGATCCTAAGTCCCTAATCTTCTGGAAAACTCTGGGTATCTTTTTAACAGATTTTTGAAAAGTAACATGATTAAGATTTCAAACCTACCATTCATTCATTCATTCATTAACTCATTCAACAAACATTTATTGAACACCTAAGGTATGCCGTGGGTTAAACTAGACACCAGTGTTACTGTTACTAAAATCATTATCGTGCCACCTAGAAGTCAATGTATTGTGACACTCAAATAAGAAAATCCATAGTTACCATAAAAATTATTACAGAGTGCTATAGGAAGACACAGTAAGAAGTTAATTCATGCTGTGGACAGTAGTATATGGGGGATATCAGTAGAGCTTCCTGTAGAAGGCAATTGAAATGGATACGTAACATGAAGGAAGGGTGAATTTTTGAGGAAAAGAGAAGATAAATTCATGTTTGCCAGAAAATGAATGGTTAAGGATCAGTCCAGAAAGGAGTTCTATTCATAATCAGTATAAGAAATGTCACTGGGGATTCCCTGGTGGCGCAGTGGTTGAGAGTCCGCCTGCCGATGCTGGGGACACGGGTTCGTGCCCAGGTCCGGGAAGATCCCACATGCCATGGAGCGGCAGGGCCTGTGAGCCGTGGCCGCTGAGCCTGCGCGTCCGGAGCCTGTGCTCTGCAACGGGAGAGGCCACAACAGGGAGAGGCCCGCATACCGCAAAAAAAAAAAAAAAGAAATGCTCACTGGAGTGTAAGAAAAGAAGACAATGGAGAGGGTGGTAGAAGGCAGACCATGAATGGTCCATGTATGTATACTAAGTGCTATGGTCTAGTCTTTGTGTTCCCCTCCAAATTTATACGTTGAAATCTTAATTTCCGGAGGTGATAGTGGTAGTAGGTGGGGCCTTTGGGAAATGATAAAGGTATTCGTGCTCTTATAAAAGAGATGCCACAGAGCTCCCGAAGCTCTTCTGCCATGTGAGGTTACAATGAGAAGTCTGTGACTCAAAAGAGGGCCCTCATCTGACCATACTGGCACCCTATTCTTGCACTTGCAGCCTCCAGAACTGTGAGAAAAAATGCCTGTTGTTTATGAGCCACCCAACCTGCAGTATAATCTTACAGCAGCCCAAAAGGACAAAGAGAGTTTGGATGTGAGATTTTACTCCAAGAAAGGTGGGAATCCATTGATGGATTTTAACTGGTAACTTAGAAGAAAGAAAAGTTTCATAACACAATCAGGTATTTTTATAAGAAAAATTTGTTTCATTTTCAGAAAGATCACTCTGGAAATACTGTGACTAGATTTTTGGAGAAGGGTGATGGCAGTCCCGGATATAGAAAGATGAGTTAGTAGTCCATTAATGTAAGTCAAACAAGAAAGTGGATATAGAAAGCGTGAATTTGTGGCTGAGCGTTCTTTTCTTTTAGCACTTGAAAAATGTTATGTCAATGCTTCTGACTCCAGAGTTTTAGACAAGAAATATGCTGTCATTGGAATTGGTGTTTCTCAATAAGTAATGCATCGTTTCTTCCTGTCCACTTTCAAGATTTTTTTTTAAATAAATTATTTATTTATTATTTATTTATGGCTGTGTTGGGTCTTCATTTCTGTGCGAGAGCTTTCTCTAGTTGCGGCGAGCGGCGGCCACTCTTCATCGCGGTGCGCGGGCCTCTCACTGTCGCGGCCTCTCCTGTTGCGGAGCGCAGGCTCCAGATGCGCAGGCTCAGTAGTTGTGACGCACGGGCTTAGTTGCTCCGCGGCATGTGGGATCTTCCCAGACCAGGGCTCGAACCCGTGTCCCCTGCATTGGCAGGCAGATTCTTAACCACTGTGCCACCAGGGAAGCCCCTCAAGATTTTTTTTGTCTCTACTTTTCAGAAGTTTAGTTATGACGCATCTTGGCAAGGATATCTTTGCGTGTTTCCTCTTTGGGTTTGTTCAGATTCTTGAATTTGTGTTTATGTCTTCTAAAAAATTGGGAACTGTTTAGCCATGATTTCTTTGAATACTTTGTCAGTCCTACTTGCTCTCTGTTTTCATTCTGGAACTTTGATGATGTGAATGTTAGTGCTTTTGTTACTGTTTACAGGTTCTTGAGATCCTGTTCTTTCTCCCATCTTTACCCCTCAGTCTATTTTTCTCTGTACATGTGGTACGTTGTATTGATCTCTTCTAAGTTCATGATTCTATGCTTTGTAATCTCCACTCTACTCTTGAGCAAAGTTTTTTGATTGTTGTAGTTTTCAGTTCTACTGTCCTCATTTGTTTTTATTGTTATAGCTTCTAGTTCTTTGTTTACATTTTCTATTTTTCCCATTTCTGTCAAGGAACACATAATTTCTAATTGAAGCACTTATGTGACAGCTTATTTAAAATCCTTGTCTGATCATTTCAAGAGATGTTTTATCTCAGTGTTGGTGTATGTTTATTGTCTTTTCTCATTTATTCTGTGATTTCCTGGTTCTTGGTGTCATAAGTATTTTTCCATTGTATTCTAAACATTGTGAGTTATTATATGACTGTGTATCCCATTTAATTTTATTATTACTTTTTAGAAGGAAGTCATCCTATTTGAGGCGTAGTATGAGATCTGGGAGGTTATGTACAGATTTCCCTTGGGCCCTACTGACGATACCCGAGCAAAAGTGGGCACTTACATTGTCTCACTGAAGACAGATCAAGTAGAAGTTCAGCTATCCTATTGGCCTTTCTGACACCTTCCCCTCAAAAGTGGGAACATTAATATCATTGTGTTGCCTTTTAGTAGGAG
This sequence comes from Mesoplodon bidens, assembly GCF_964165515.1. NCBI lineage: Eukaryota > Metazoa > Chordata > Mammalia > Artiodactyla > Ziphiidae > Mesoplodon > Mesoplodon bidens. Next base: position 274,815 of record NW_027671222.1, read on the forward strand.
TGGAAGTTCATCTCCCCAGTAGATTTCTTGACACAGGGGAGTGGAGAAGTGAAGTGTTTGCTGTCCTTCCTCCCACTTCATTCCTTCTTGTTGATGCCGGGTGTGGGTAGAGGGTCAGCTACCTGCTGGCCCCACTGACACCAGTGTAAGAGGAAGAGAACTTACAACTAGCCCTGCTTGTGCCATCTCATTCTGTCTTATTGCCTCAGGATTGTTATGGGGATTCAGCACCTCATTGGGTCTCACTGACATCATGTGTTGGGGGTTAGTGGGGTGCCTACTCCCTCCAACCTGTAACATCCTATTCTTATTGATGTCAGGGAGAGATGGACACTATGTCCCACCATTGGACCCCACGACTGTGTGAGAGCAGCCCAGTGTTAACAAGCCTGTCAGGCACCACCTTTTTTTTTAATAAGTAAATTTATTTATTTATTTGGCTGTGTTGGGTCTTGATTTCTGTGCAAGGGCTTTCTCTAGTTGTGACGAGCGGGTGCCACTCTTCATCATGGTGCACGGGCCTCTCACTGTTGTGGCCCCTCTTGTTGCAGAGCGAAGGCTCAGTAGCTGTGGCTCACGGGCCCAGCTGCTCTGCGGCATGTGGGATCTTCCCAGACCAGGGCTCGAACCTGTGTCCTCTGCACTGGCAGGTAGATTCTCAACCACTGCGCCACCAGGGAAGCCCAGGCACCACCTTTTAAAGTCTGTTTTCTAATGGAAAGGGGTGGAGGCTCAGCTCACCACTGGACAACACTGAAACAACCCTGGTGGGGAATCAGAGCGCTGGCTCTTTTGGAGGGCAGGAGTGGGGTGGTGTGGAAGATCAAATCCTACCTTGGCCCAACTGAAACGACAGGACATAGGGGATGGGTGCAATATTCCACTGGCACTTGGCTTGAGTAGTGTGTATATTCCACTGGCACTTGGCTCGAGTAGTGTGTATATTATTGCCCAAATGGTCTTCTGTCTTTAGCAACCCCTTTCCTCATACTTTGGCTAGGGGGAACAGGGTTTTGTGTTTTTTTCTGAAGCTTTTCTGTCTCTTGTTCTGTTGGTGGTTATTGATTGGGGGTTCCTGTAATACCCTCTCCAGGATGTATGGGAAGCAACAGGAAACACAGGGGACTCATCACCATGTTATTCCTCAAGTCCCAAAGTCCCTAGTTAAGTCTGCCTTCTCATTTCCACCTTTCAGCGTCTTCCTATGTTTGTTTGTTGTTATGTTCAGGGCTTTAGTTTTAAGTGGGAGAACCTGGGAGAAATGGGCTACTTCATCTTCTTGGAAGCAGAGGTCTGGAGGTCTACTGATGTTAAAAAGTACTGCTGACTGTAAATTAAAATTTGATGATATACACATTGCCCCTTAAGAATTATTCTACTAGATGACGTGGCTTCCCAAAGTTGCTACAATTTGATTTTCATACTTCTAAAAGCCAAGTATTTTGCTGGAGTTGAAATTTAAAGATAAGCAAGAGATGAGGCTAAGATGATCTATGTGGTAACAGATTAAAGTTGGAAACATCAATATACATTCATGTTTAGCTTAATATTGCTTCATATTACCTTAATACTCATGGTTATGTAGAGAGATACTTATAGATATGTGCGTATACATGGGTCATGTACACACATATTATCTCTTTGCTCTGTCAGCTGAGAAGATCTAGAAGCAATGACATCCGAGCAGCAATTAGCACACCCCACACCCAGATCCTCCTATCTAATACCGTTGTCCACTAAAAAGACCTAGTTATCCTTGAAGAAATAGCTGATTCTAGGACTGGGGCAGTAAATATACAAGATTTATAGACAAGATCATCTTATAGTGTCAGAAAGTTCCAAAAAAATATATAGGATGGGGATACCTCAGAGTGGCACAAGAGCCAACTGTAAAGAGTTCACAAGGGTCAGGACTAGAGCAATTTGAGGAACAATGTAACTAAAGCAGAATTAGATTATAACCCAAAGTATAAAATAAAAATCCATGAGTTCTTCTGATATAAATAAATAATTGGATACGTAAATGCAGGAGAATAGATAAATCTCCAGTGCAAAGGAATTCCAAATAGTTTATGTAGTACTCCATCTTAAGCATAACTCCCTATTCCTTAGTTGTGGGCTGAGCATATTGACTTCCTTCCAAAAAAGTACAGTATGAAAAAGGGAAAACAGTAACCTTACGATGGAGAAACCTGAAAAACACTACCTCAGCCTGGTGATCAAGGTCGACTTCAGCATTCATAATGCATATTCATACTTTGTACACTTGATGTGATCTGACAAAATAACCCTTCTACTTTGTGGTCTTTCTCCCCAAAACACATAATCCCAATATTATCATGAAAAATGCATCAAACAAATTCTAGTAGTGGGCATCCTACAAAACCCTAACTACTCAAAATTGTCAAGGTCATCCAAGGAAAATCTGAGAAGCTATCAAACCCAAGAGGAGCCTAAGGAAACATGGCAACTAAATGTAATGTGATGTTTTGGATGAAATCCTGGAATAGAAAAAGGACATTAGGTAAAAACTAAGGAACTGGACTAATGGATGGACTATAGTAAATGATAATGTATCAATATTTGTTTATTGATTGTAACAATGTAACATACTATTAGAAGTGGATCATCATAGAGGGAAATGGGTATAGTGTATATGGAAACACTTTATACTATCTTCTCAATTTTTCTGTAAAATTAAAACACTTCTAAAAAATAAAGTCTATAAAAACGCTGTGTTTTCTTGTTTTATGATTATGTGCCTGTATTTCCTAATGAATATGTCAATTTGCTTTACCTTACTTGATACTGATATTACAGAAAATACTAAGTAACTCTGAAAGAATTTGTAACTCCAATTCAACAAGCAATAATTCTTGTATTAACTTTTTGGAAGAACCCACTGAATAAATCAAAGCAAATTGTCTTTAAAGGCTGAATTTCTTTTCAGTGTTTAATCTTTTATATTATTAATGCATACCACAAAAAAGGTTCTGTTTCAAAGGGCAGAAAACATTGATTGTAGGCAATGTCTAAAGTACAGTGAAATATTAATGCATGATGTTATAACAACTTTAATGTATTTTATGTTTTCAAAATGATGAATTGTTATTTCAGTCAATAAAGTATTCACTTTTACACATTTCCTACCCATCTTTTCCCAAGACACCCACAAGGAAATGATACTATCATCTGACATTAGGTTCATCAATTTAAATTGGAGTTTTTGGTAGCTGTGGTTGCCAATGGTACTGGAATGTGTGATACTTTTACAAATCCTCTCCATGGCAAAATCTGATCCTCACAAGGTAAATCACAGTAGGTGCCTAAAGCCAAATGACATATTGCTTTGTAGCTAGATTACCAAGCATTTTACTTAGAGGCACAATAGAATGTAGAAAAGGCCATTTCTCTTTCTGTCTTTTTCTGCTCAAAGGTCACTCACCATCTTACTTTTTATCAGCCATTTCAGAAGTTTTCCATAAATTTAGACCATATAATGTCACTTAATGTGAATGTAGCTTAACCTTCTGTTTTAGTACAGTTAATCTCACATTATTTTATTGGTGCTAAATATATAAATCATCAGCAAATTTTTGTACTTAACTTTTTTTTTTATATGGACCACTTTTTAAAATCTTTATTGAATTTGTTACAATACTGCTTCTGTTTTATGTTTTGGTTTCTTGGCTGTGAGGCATGTGGGACTATAGCTCCCCAACTAGGGATTGAACACACACCCCCTGCATTGGAAGGTGAAGTCTTAACCACTGGACTGCCAGGGAAGTCCCTGTACTTAACTTTTTTTTTTTTTTTTTTTTTTTTTTTTTGCGGTACGCGGGCCTCTCACTGTTGTGGCTTCTCCCGTTGCGGAGCACAGGCTCTGGACATGCAGGCTCAGTGGCCATGGCTCACGGGCCCAGCCGCTCCGCGGCATGTGGGATCTTCCTGGACCGGGTCACAAACCCGTTTCCCCTGCATCGGCAGGCGGACTCTCAATCACTGCGCCACCAGGGAAGCCCCGTGTACTTAACTTTTAAAAATAATTAAAATAAGCTATTCAACACATTTTTCCTTAAAAAAAAAAAAAACAATTCTCCTTAGGCTGGCCCTGGGCACATATGTGACTTTGCCATTTTTTCCATGGACTATTTTCTTATCTGTTTTACGGTGTCACATTTGTTCTACCTTCTCAAAAAGAAGCATTTAAAAATTCATCTACGCGTTCATGCATTCATACTTTTATTAAATAAATCTATTGAACACCTACAGACGGCACAGAAAAAAAGGCAGAAAACTAATTTGGGTTGCACAGAAAGTAATGAACTCAGTTAAAATTTTTGGTGAAAATAGGTATTACTCAATCTACTGGAAATTACATTTCATTATGGGGACTCACAGACTCAAGGAAAACCAAGACCTAAATAATAATAAAGTAATAAAAGCACTAGCCATTTACTGAGTGCCTGCTTGTACCTGACTCTGAAACTCTAAAATCATTACGGATGTTCTGATGATTGTCTGATATAATTGTAATCTCCATTTTACAGATGAAAATAACAAGGTTCAGAGACATTAGGTTACTTGCCTAAAGTGAAGTGGCCCAGAAACTACAGAACTGGAAATTGAACCTTAGACTTCATAATGCCAAAGTCTGTGCTTTTAATCACAACGTGTGTGTGTGAGAGAGAGATAGAGCGAGAGAGAGAGAGAGAGAAAGAGAGAGAATGTGTTTAATAGAGAACCTCTGAGAAATGGCAAGAAAACTGCCAGGTATCCATAAAACAATAATTTAGGAGCTTCTTACTATACAAGTAATTGTTAATCATATGGCTGAACTAAGGGTCTCTCACTTTGGAACTAAGAAATCAAAAGCTTCCAGAAGTTGAGTCTAAATTTTACACTTACATAAGATACTTCATACAGAATGCTAAAGTATAATAACTAAAGAGCTCTGAAAATACTGGAAGCATTCATATAAGTATGATTTCATAATGTGGATAATAGAGGATTTAAGAAATTGGCAGATGCAACTGCCGACTCATTTGTTATCATTTCTGTGAAGAGCAAGATAAATGAATAAAATGAGAAAAATGAAAAAAGAATGGCTAGCAATTTTAGGTAGTTTGCTTAATCTCCATACTAGGAAAGACTAAGCAAAAAAAAAAAATTCTCGAAATATTATTTTGAAAGCACCTACAAGTGTATATGGTCTTTTTATACCAAATAACTTGGAATTATGAACTGTCAAATAAGTCTAATCTTCTCTGATGATAAAATTGCTGACTTTATTTGAAACTATGGAATGAAAAATGAGGTAATAATCCGAAATTCTTAAGAAAAGGAGTAGAAAAAACAAAATTATAAGAGTTATGTTAAAAAATATTTTGAAACAAACATAAAATCCCCATTACTGGTACAGAGCTTTTAAAACTTTATTTTGGTTTTAAGTTTTAATACATATTTATATGTTTACATAATTACTGTCATAAGGAAGAGACAATTGTAGGTCAACTTTCTTCATTCTTTCTTTATTAAGCATTATTCTATTTTGCTCCATCATCTTGTAATTATAATATAGTAACTGTGTAACTTTCTACTAAGTGGATATTTCCTAAACTGTTTTCCTATTGTTAACAATTAAAGGTGTTTCCAATTTTTGGTTATTACAAATGACATGACAATGAGCATCTTTATATAATAATTTTCTGGATTATAAAGTATTTATTGGCATAAGCGTCCAGAATTAGAATTAATGTGTAAAAAGCTATTAACATTTTTATCTTGCTAGACATTGCCAAATTACTTGTCAAAAGATGGAACCAAATTATATTGCAAAAATCTTTGCCAACGGAAGACATTATATATAATTTTTGATTTTGCTAAATTAATAAGTTGGAAACCTATGTTCCATTTCTTTGAATTCTTTGATAACAGAGTGCTGCTGGAGGCTGGGAGGGCAGCCATGTCCGTGAAGGCTCCCCAGAGTTGGAGCGGGGAAGTGGAAAAAGGTAAAAAAAAAAAAAAATACTAATTGTATTTTCCCTCCATTGTTATCTCTCACTCTCTTCTGCCTCTGTGTAACTTATATCCAGGTAGCTGGAGAAAAATCATGTGGCAGGGCAAATTGGTATTCCAATAAATTAATAATCACCAGCTTCAAATGGATTTTCAAGACTGGAAATATTGCTCTGACTTACAGTAAGCTCTTTCTAATTCTCCTTAAGGACTATTTTCTGAGAAGCTTTACTTAACCTCCATCCTCTCTACTTCCTTCACTCTGAGCTGGTGAGGTGCTTCATAACTCATTAAGAACACAGAACTCAGTAAATAGTCCACTGCCAAATCCATTAATTCATTAGCATTTGCATTGATCTTTGTATTCCCTTTTACTACAGGAGTTAAAGTTAAAAGGCCATGTGCACTACAGATAGCATTTCATTTTCTCTCATCTTCTCAAGTACTTCACAGCACTGCATTTTCTACAGCCCATCTACTCCTTATGAATGATTCTTGCCAAAATTCAACCTCATTCTAGACTAGTAACTCCAACTTAAAATGTTAAAAACTATACGTGTAACATGAAAGCCTCCCTCCTCCCCTAATCCCTGCATATCTTCTTTAGCCAATTCATGTCTGAACTTTTCAAAATTGTTATCTTCATATATTGTTTCCATTTCCTCATGTCCCATTTACTCTATAATTTACATCCATCTGACTTCTCTCACCGTAATCTCACTGCCCACTGTCCTGAAATTTTACTTATGAAGGTCACCAGCGATCCCATGTCAGTATAGCCAATGAATAGTTTTTGTCCTATTTCTAGGCTCTTTCCTTCTTTAAAAAAGAAAAAGAATAAGAGAAACAAAAACCATTTTTTTCTTCTATGTTTTTACACTCTCATCATCTTCTGTCTTGGTATATTTTATTGGCTTTCTGTGTTTAATCTGATTTCTAACATTCTATTAGTTTCCTTTATCTTCAGTGGAATAAACCAGTATATGAAGGATTATTCTCAACAGTTAGTTCTCATAATAGCAGTACTAGTAGCAGCAGGCAATACTCTGTAATGCTTATCATGTGCCAGACACTATTCTAAGACACTGTTTAAATACATATATATAGACACACACACACACATACATATATGAGGTTTTCCTCATAGGCCTATGAAATAAGCCTATTATTATACCCGTGTTACAAATGAGAAAACTGAGGCAATGAGACGCCAAGGTCACATGATCAGTACTTGGTGAAGCTACGCCTGAGTTAATGCTGGAACTTTAGAGTAGACAAGATAATAATGTCTCATATATAGAGAATAATTAATAAAAAAAGCAGTTATTACTAACAAGAGACAGGCACTGTGCTAATGCTTAACATGCACCATCTCAAGTTACATTAATTTACACACTAACCATATGGGGTAGATGAATTTATTATACCATTTTCCGGGTGAGAAATCTAATCCCTTTAAGGGGCTTAAGTTACTTCTCCAAGGTTACACAGCTAGTTAGGGGCATAGGCAGGATTTGAACTCAGGTCTGGTATCAGCACCAATTCTCTTAGCCATTATGCTCTATAAGGAACTTACTTGAGAAGATCAGGATTATACATATATGGGTACAACCAACCCTAAGACCATCTGGCAAAACTGGCTGCTTGAGAAGTCCTGGGTTTATGTAAGATGCTCTTGGAATGGAGAAGATCGTGAAGGAGGGTCCCCAAAACACACTCTCTATACTAAGGGGCAACAGAAGAGAAAAAGAATTAGTCTACAGCAGTATGATATTGAGGACCAAGAAACAGTGTTTCTCTCTTTTGTGAATAGTTATTAAATTATTTCTATTTCAAAATATCAGAAAGAAATCACAGTACTATGGACAGTTTGCAGAGCCACCCTATCTTAGCGTGAATCCTGGCAGGTGTAGAGTTCATAGTATGACCCTGGCACCTAAGTGTAGTTAAGTAAGCTTTCATTTTTCTTTAGGCTGAAAGCAAAGTAGCTTTCTGATAGGTATAGTTTAGGAAAGTCTTCAAATAAAATATTTAAAGTCCACTATCTCAGAGAAAAGCAATTTTGCAAAAGATCTATCAGCAAAAGCAAGGCCAAACACACCAATTATTTAGTGAGAATTGTATTGTTATATCATTGCTCATGTTGTTTCTTTACGCATTTACCTGGAAGAAGGCTTTTAATGTTCAACCATTCTCAAAGAGATAAAGACCCACACTGATGTGTCAGAAAGAGCTTTGCCCTGGAATTAGATCAGTTTAGGTTTGGCTACTTACTAGAATTAGGTAACATTCTTAATCTTTCTGAACCTGTTTCCTATCTGCAAATAGGGATAACACTATCTATTACAGAGGGATGTGGTTAAATTAAATGACACATGTAAATGAAATATATCCTTCCAGACTGAGAACATACCTAGTAAATGTTAAGTGATCTGCAAATATTCTGCTTTCTTGAAATGGATGAAACCTGTTTATCATGTTCTTAACCAATGGTCTAAATATCAAGACAATATTTAGTTAAAAGTTATATTTATTCTTTCACTGTTCATCTGCATTTTAACATATTCTAACATATTCTCCTTGATCAATTGTGTCAATATTAGTAACATTTGTCATTTAAGCTATTACTGTTCATATGTTTAAAATATTTCAATGCAATATAAGTCATTACTCAAAGGGATGCCTAGCTGGCTTTGTCAAAGATTTATTTTAAGTAAAAATGAAAGACACATTTTTCATTTCCACCAAGTTTTATTGAACAGTGTATTCATTAACTGTATGAACTTTGTGGCCAACCCAATACAGTAGCCAAGACATGGAAACAACCTCAGTGATTTTTGTGGATGAATGGATGAAGAAAATGGGGTGCATACAACCTACTATTATTCAGCCATGATAAAGAAGGAAATCTGGCTATTTGTGACCACATGGGTGGATTTGGGGGGCATTATGCTAAATGAAATGTCAGACAGAGAAAGATAAATACTTTATGATCTCATATGTGAAATCTAAACTGCTGAACTCATGATAGAAAGAATGGAATGATGGTTGCCAGAGCTGGGGGTTGGAGGTGAGGAAAATGAGTGAAGATGATCAAAAGATAAAAACTTCTAGTTATAAGATAAGTGAGTAATCGTGATGTCATGTACAGCTTGGTCGCTACAGTTAACAATACCGTATTTTATGTTTGAAAGTTGTTAAGAGAGTAGATCTTGAAAGTTCTCATCACAGAAATAAAATTTGTAATTATGTGAATTAAGGTTAAGTAAACTTATTGTGGTAGTCATTTCACACTATATATATATATATATATATATATATATATATCAATCATCACATTGTACACCTTGGACAGATACAATATTATATATCAATTCAATCTCAATAAAACTGGAAAAATCTCATTTATATTTTAGCATAAATATATCAAATGGGTTTCTTGACAAGATGAATAATAACTATAGATAAAAGGAAATAAGATATTGTTGTTGCTGTTGTTTGCTTTTCCAGAGTGCAAAACACTAAAAAGGGGGGAGGTGAGTATGGGCTTGCAGATGCTGCTTCATGGGCCCTAATGCTATGATACAGACATTTAGTCCAGATCTGAAAGAGAACTTGAGTCATTTCAACAAATCTTCAAAACAGTCATGTTCAAACATGAAGAGATATCAGTAAATTCTTTTTCACACTGCAAGAAATCTGCCTTCAGCTTTCAGCAAAACCTCAGTTTTTGGGTTATGAGGGTAACAGTTCTTAAGCAAGCAGTACAATGCTTCCACCAGTGCTTTCTCCCTATGATGAATAAGTTTTCAGTCTCCCCACCAGTGCTCATCCCTTCTCCCCTTAATGTCTTGGCCAAAATTGAACCATCAGCCCAGAAAACTCCTTCCCAGTTTCATTGACTGTACGTGACCACGTTATTTCAATCACCTTGGCACATTTATATTACCTACTTCCTAAGGTAGGTATTATATATATGAGATTTTAAATAAAAGAATGCCTGTAAAGTACTTAATGCTCAACTCCTAGCACAATATGAATATTCTGTAACTGCTGACTAGCATTATTATTATATCATTTACATTAAAACTAATCTGTACTTTCTTTCACACACCCATGTTCTTTGTCCCCAACTGGGGTAAAGGAAATAAATGAACATTTATTGATTATCTACAGTGAGACTATAGAATGCAGTGTAGGCTATAAAATTAGTGGTGTTCAAGACTGAAACTGACCTGGATTTGAATTCCAGACCTCTCACTTACTTAGACTTTACGACGCCTCAGTTCCCTTACTGATAATTAGAGATAATAGACATTTCAGGGACCACGGTAAGGATTAAAAATATTATAATGTTTGGATCCAGAAAGGGCATTCATTACCTCATTTCATGTAAACTCTTAGATAATCTGATTGAGTTTTGAGAATCTGATAACGGCTCTGCATCCTTTTGCTATTTGCTAACTATTCATAGCATTTTGCATAGAATTCGAGGGCTTTGCTAATATGAAAATCAATCAAAGGCTTTAGTTGGCACAAAGAACTCAGAGAAATTGTTATGGGGCAAGAATTAGAGTTCTTCTTGAAATACAGACTATCATCCTGGAGAAGAAAGAACAACATTTTAATGTGGTCAAATTTGGGTCAAAACTATGCACTTCCATAATGATGTTTCTACCAGGTCTTCATTTGACTGGGATTGAAATTTCTGACATTACTGTCCCCATCACAGACTTGAAAACCTGGCAGACAATCAAGTGCAACCTACAGTTAAAGGTCGCTCATCTAAAAAAATGGGTATGTTACTACCATTCTGACAAGAGCGTTATGAAGATTAAGAAAAAGCACAAATAAACTCTCCTACCACCTGACAGCCAAGTAATACATCTTTCAGCTCTTTCAATTCTTTTTGCTTCTTACCTGACTTATTTCCTTCCTTGCTCTGAGTTCCCACTGTGTTTCATGTCCCACAATGCTGAAGTCATTGTAATGCTTTTACTCAGAAATCTCATTGAACATTTAGCATAGTAAATAAGAAAGCCTAAGAAGTGATTGAGGTAAACTGCTATTATTACATCATTCTGATAACCTGATTTGTCCAGAAATGTAACTATGTGATTCTCCTTTGCTCACCATTCATGGGCACACATTGAGTGTATATCAGATATATTAAATTCCTGCAAAATTCTCTGTGGTGTGATTTGGGGTTCTCTTTGTGTACTACAGCTTTCCTAAAACTAAACTATTATCATTTCTACTCCTCTTCTGTCTGAAAATCCTCAAAACATAATTTCTAATTAATAGTTATACTAATTGGCATTATAGTCATTCTTTTTTGCTTTTTCTCTGATTATAAGTATCTTTTGATGCTTAAGTCAATCAAATGGGTTCTCTACATATGAGGAAGTTCAAAGAGGAAAGTAGGAGGAGTAGGGTAAGAAGACATTCACACATAGAATTAGTGGAAGCCTTAGCAGTAACAAAGCTAGTGAAATTAGAGCTAATTAATCAGCAGTCAGGAAAATTTCATCATGTGTTGTCATTAATTGGTCAACTAGGGTAATTAGTTTTAGAAACAATAGAAAGCAAAGAATGGAAAATCTATTGTTTCTTCCAGCTTCTCCTGCTTGTTATAAGCGTAATTTTCTCCTAGTTTATGAAACAATAACAGTTTGGTATTAGAATTTAAATGCCATCAATATAAGATATGGAGATATGTGAAGCCTACTACACTTTCTTCGTAAACTAGTACTATAGCATCATAAATTCCACAGTAGAATGATTTAGTTGAAAGATAAAATTCATGCAGAGTACACTATTTGTTTAAACTTCAAAAGAATCAAAAAAGATTGCTATATCTTGGCACAGTCTTCTTTGTAGAATATGTTAGAGCCGGCCTTTTTTTGATTAAGAGCTACTGTTCTGTAGAGGACACTTTTTTCATATTCATAATCATCAGGCAAATCAAGGATCTGACTTCCTTAGAATCAGTAAGTGTTTTTTTCCTCACTTCTTACCAAAGAACAGAACAGCTGATAAGAAAAGTAAAATACCTCTTTTTATTGATGTATAGATGACTTACGATATTATATTAGTTTCAGGCGTACAACATAGTGATTCAATATTTTTATAGATTATACTACATTTAATTATTATAAAATGATGGCTATGTTTCCCTGTGCTGAACAATAAAATCCCTCTTTTGTTAAAAAAAATAGCAAATGATGGATGTTAGAAAATTAATTTATTTCCCATGAATAATGATCAATAACTATGGGACACTGGCCCATGTAAATTAAGAGGCTTCTTTTTCCATGTGATTCTGAATACAAAATGTATCCATATTCAGGAATCGTTTTCAAAGTGATTTTTTTTTTGGTACCTTAATAATCATAATGGGTAGTAAGATCAATTTGTTTTAACACTTATGTAGATCAGTGTTGAATATAAAATGATAAAACGTAGGGTCTTTTCACTTTTTAATTTTAACTCTGTATATGAGACAAAGAAAACGAACTGCTTTCTATCATACTGTAGTTTTTGCTCAACTACTACGACCAAAATCCTTGAAAGAGAGAATTACCTGTTTGTGTCCTTTCAGAACAACCCCCTTGCATACCAGGGCCATAAAAAAACAATAGCCTTGAGAGACCATTCAAGGAAATCATTGTTATTGATTCATCCCTCAAATAGGACCCAATTGAGCAACAAAATGACTCTGAAGTTTATCGTTTCTTCTCAGTGAATTAATAGCTCTGGAAGATTTAAATGTCTTTTCCTAGATGACAGAGGTGGCTTCTATACACATACACGATGGACACATACACACAAATAACATCCTGATATCCATTTTACATCTGTAATTCCACTCTGAATTCTCCCTGCCATTAACCAACTCAAATGCTACATTATTCAACTCCTTTCCCTTGCTGGTTGGATTGGGTTCAGGAAACAGGGAGCAATTTTAATGTACTCTTTAGTAAACCTACACCCTATTTATGAACTAAGAAGAAATAGTTTTGGTTTCTATTTTCTGATATCTTGAGCCTTTCATATGATTGCATCTCTCCAACTATATAGCTTGCAGAATTAGTATTATGACTAGAGATGCAGAAAAGTTTTGCTGCCTAAAAATGTCTTCTCATCTACTAACTGATGGTTGGCACTCAACTCTCATCCCTTTATCTCGGAATCTCATCCCTTTAGCTTAAATCTTTTTTTCCCATTAAAATTCAAATACTGGTTGTGCTTTAAGATCGTAGTCATTTTTACCTCAGCCTGAATGATCCAAAAGCAAGTTTTGATGATGTGCAAGAGGGAAGAGAACCTGAGGGCATAAGTGTTCTGCAGAGGGTATTAGGGAATAGAGAAGACAGAGCAATAAATAGACTCACAGAGGAAACTCAGAAAGTGGAGCTTGATGAAACAAGCAAACATCACGGTTTTGCTAAGGTCTATTCTAATTAGTTGTTATTCGTGTGTAAAAGTTTGCCTACAAAGCATAACCTATGAGTGATTTGTGCCCCTGCATATTACGGATGTATAATATAATTCAAACAGAGCAAGGAACACACAGATTACCTCATGGCCTTAGCCATGCTCCATTTTGTAGTCTGCCCACTTTGAGCATCAGAAAATGGATTGTAGAAATCTGGTTCATCTTATTTTAAACTTCTCATCCCCCAAATTTGAAACAGTATTTATTTAAAAACTAGGCTCTTTATAAAGATCGCAAAAACACTATAAAGTACTCATTGAAAAGAACCTAACATTTACTACTGTAGTACATTATGTACAATTTATTGACTATTTCTACTGAATATACATTTATGTATTACATAATCTAACATTTATATTAAGTATAACTATAATATGATTCTTGTGTCAACCTTGACAAAGCTGGTGAAATCCTTTGCTACAAAAATATGTCTCTGCCTTATCTTTTTGTTTCTGTATTAGTTTCCACATTTGCCAGCAAGATACTTTTCATCCTACTAATCTAATAGGCCACTTAGTTGAATACTGGATAAAATACAAATTGCAGAGAATTCTTCATTTTTGTTTATAATTTTAAAAATTTCAACTAAAAGTGCAAAGTTTTTATCAATTTCTGTAGCTTGCTCTCTTCCTAAACCTACTTGCTTCTTCCATCAATATTTAAGTTTCTGGTTTTAAATAACTGTGACTCTCCTTTAATGTGTTCTCTGTTAAAGGCTTTCTCTCCCTTTAGAATTGTTAGTAGGAGAAGTGGTATTTTTGTGGGAAGAAAACTGCATCTTCTCTACTACTCAGCTGTCAGGACTATAGAGCTACATCCTCAGTTGTATAATCAAAAACCTGGCCTGGCATCAACTAGTGGGATTAAAAAGACTATGAAAAAAGCCAGTTGTTTTAAAACATTATGGCTGGTGATATAAATGGCTGCAGCATATTATATCTACACCTGCATGTTTTTAACTTCCAGAAACTAAAAATCACCTCTGCAACATGCAATCAGCCATGAAGAAAGAAAGAAACAAACAAAAATCCAGTATTGAAAATTTTCTGCCTGATACGTGAATGTATTGGTGAACAAGCCTGCTACTTCTAGTATTTACATAAAGACAGTAGTCAAATAACCAATGCACTAAAACAAACAATTCTGTGAGAAAAAAGAATGATGCTACTTAGAGTTGATGGACATGAACTTTAGGAATTTTAGAGCTGAAAATAATCTTGGAGGCCTCCTTTTAGAGATGAGGAATATGAGGTCTATGGTGGTTAAGTGAATTGTCCATTCCAGAGATGGGACTAGGGTCAAAGTTGAGGTCTTCTGCCAGGATGTTGAGCTTACTCTTTGAACTTGCTGGGTGTTTACATATTGCATCAACAGAGCTTATATGTACTGGATTTTCTTCCATTTACTAATAGAAGCAAGTTAGTGCCTTTACAGGTATTGTAGTATAAAATCAGCCCATTCAGCCAAAAATTAGTCAATCTAGGAGTCCCAAAGAGACAATGCTTTGCAGGCTTTTTCTTTTCTTTTCTTTTCTTTTCCACTGGAAATGGGAACTACATAGATAATGCATGTTTGTGTGTATGTATGTATACATATATATATATATATATATATATATATATACTTATATCTTGTTCAAATTTAAAAGAATACAATTTTATAGTCTAATTACATATGACATAAAAATAGAGCATCGTTAATCAAATACATTTCAGTATTTATTTTTGTAAGTAACTTCCTTTCTTTATATATCTATACAGTTTTAAAGATAATGGGATGACACAGAAATATTATTCATTTTCAAACTAACACTGATAAATAATGTTTTGTAAGTGCCCTAAATTATGTAAAGACTAAAAGTTCCATTGTTCTATCTATTCTATGGAAAGTGGTTGATGTTTAGCTATGAAATAATATATCAATCTCAGGAAACAATTCTTAGGTTAAAAAACTCATTTTCCCTATGATGTCTTTTCACAAAGATTTAATTCAAAGAATTTGCCTTTGTAAGATCTCCATCACTTTTCACCATTGTTCCCATGCATGTTCCTGTTAAGAGTGCCTGATTCTGTTGCTAAGCAAACTTGCAGTCTTGTTGGGTCATGATGGTGAACTAATAATTATTTAAAATGTGTCTGTTTGGATAGGGTCTTTTAAAGAATATCGTGATACTTTTGTGTAAGAGGCTGGGTAAGAGGGTTCTTCATTTCAACTTACAGTTCTACAGGAATATAAGTGATAGAATGATGTTTTCCAGAAGAGTTGGAAGAATGCCAAGAGTACACTAAAGAGCACTAGGTCTTACTTCCTCCTGGTATGCTTTTTTTCTAGAAAAGGGTAAAAGTCAGTCAGATGACAAGTCAAGAAATTTACCAAAGGATTTCAAAGAAATAAGAGGAACATCAGTATTCCTTTTATTGACTAGATTAAATTATTATGTTTTTCCTTCTCATCCCAAATTCTTAAGAAAAATTGTCAAGCCATATTATGTTGAAAAATAAGTCCCATGTAAGCGAGACATGGGTATTTGAATTTTATCAGGCTTCCAGAGAAAACTAAATTGTTGATTAAATCCTCTCCATCCTGCTTGCTCTTGTCCCACACATCCCTCTCCAGTTCAGGAATATCCTCCTTTAAGTAGCTTATTTAACCATATGGGACTGATGCCAGTAGCCTTAATATTTTCTGTATGGTATACTGGGATATATAAGGGGACTACCATCATATCTCTAGCATGTAGTGAGAGTTGGTAAATAGCATTCCCAGTGTGTATCTGGAAAAACAAAAATGTTGTTCCTTTAAACAATCTTTTTTGGTGATAAAGCAAAGAATCAAAGGAATTTCATTACTAAAGAATCAGAGAATGTCCTAACTCTAAGAGAAGAGCACTTCTAATGTCATCTCAATATCCATCCAATCCAGAAGCAGAGCTGATGGTGCTGC
Source organism: Mesoplodon bidens (assembly GCF_964165515.1). Taxonomy (NCBI): domain Eukaryota; kingdom Metazoa; phylum Chordata; class Mammalia; order Artiodactyla; family Ziphiidae; genus Mesoplodon; species Mesoplodon bidens. Next base: position 291,274 of record NW_027671222.1, read on the forward strand.
CAAGAGACAGAGTCTCCTTGTGGGGACACCACCTTCAAAAGTTTTGGAAGGTACCCCCAAACATCACCAGTTTTCTTTACACCCTTGCTTGTCTCTAGTATTTAAAGATACATCTGATACTTATTGATTCTATTTATATTTTGAGGGTGATCCCTTCTTAGGGATATCATCTCATATGCAAAGTTAAAAGTATTGATCATTTTTCTCTCCTAAACTTAAACTATTATAATTTATGTTTAAGGCAGCCAAGTTTAATAGCTTTATGACTTGGGGTCATAAAAGTGAGTGTTTCAATCTTGGTTCACTGTTCTGTAGGTGGTATATGGCCACTCCAGGTATCAGTTTTCTTACTTATAAAATAGGGTTTGCAGTGCTTTCTTCACAGATAAACGATTAAATTTGATATGCTAACATAGTGTCTACCATATAGTGTACATTAAATGTGAGCCCTCTTTCCTATCTCCACTGGGTGTGGCCAACTTCTAGTTTTCTAGGATTTACTAGAAAATTTCATACCTTCTAGGAATATATGGCTTCTGATCATATTCCCTTACCATCTTCATTTTACTAAACTAAAGGCTCTTAATTTTTTTGTAATTCCCACATTCTTATTTCCTATCTCAGCTACTTTTCTGTTAATTTTTTAGAATTCAGTTTATTTTAGCAGGCATTAATTGAGGTAAGGGGAATTATAGTAGGTCCTGTGGTTACAAATGTAAACAGGATCCCTGTTCTCAGGTACCTTACAGTCTAGTGTCAAGAGTAGTAAACAGACAAAAAATTGCAATTTGACCTGATAAATTCTGTGATATTGGTAAGCCTGTGACAACACAAGTGAAATATCTAAATCAGATTAGGGAGGATGGGAGATTAAAGATAAAGGAGCTTGCCATACTTGTAGGCTTTTCTCTAGAGTTGGCAAACATCTGTACCTGTGTTCAAGGTTTAGATTGACCAAGACAGCCTTAACATTCCTTTCAGCTTAATAAAACTTTAGACAGGTTTCTTCCTGACTTATAGGCCCTTGACCTCCCCTTATTTAGAACATTTACTCTAAAAAAACATGCAAATTCTTTTTTCACCCCTTTGACACGTAAATCTTCTTCTAGTCATCTTGCCAGATTTACAACCCAGGAATGTCTTTCTCACGGACATGGGAGCCATTTTTTGAAATGTAATCATCAAGAAAGATAGCACTGCATTCTCTGTGCGAGGGAAAGAGTCTAACTTCAATAAGTGCTGATTAGCAAACACAGATGGCCTAATCACATTAACCAGTCTCCTCCTAATGTACTCCAGTACCAGTCCACCAGCTCACTCCAGAACTGATAAACTGTCCCACCTTTTGTTTCAGCAGAGTTTAGTCCAATCTCTCTCTCCAACTGCAATAGTTTTCAATAAACTTTCCCTTGCCTGTTTAAGTCTGTCCTTGAACAGGATGCATCCAGGTTTTGTACAAGGGGAAAAAACGGATTTTTGCCCAATAATCTACTCACTGATGCCTGGCACTTGGTCAACTTTTGTAATTGCTGATTAAAATAAGTCCATCATGTCAATGTCTAGGGGGAAATGTTTTCAATGGCTCTAAACACTTTGAGCAGTGATAAATGAAATCTCTGAGTTCACCATCTTCTAACTGGAACTAGAATTATTTTTCCAAAAATATATTTCTTTACACTTATGCACAAAATGAGCCTCTGCCTCAAAGAGACTGTGAGTAGGCTCAAGTATCCACTTGTCCTAATAGATTTATACTCATTCTTTTGGTATTTCAATTATCTCAAGTGTTCAGCATCATGAATAAAGTTGGGAGCAATTCATGATGATGTTAATCAATTATAAATTACTCAACAAGGGCTCCCCTTATTATACTCTCCATGAAGCTCTCTAGAGGATCAGCTCAGGTACTGGCCTCAGGCACAGTCTAGATTGAGAGAGGATTTCAAATAATTAATGGTTTTAGCCAAAATTTTGAATTCTAAAAATGGATGGAAATTTGGAAATTCTAAATCAATCATAGCAAATTACAAATTATCATCAAGAAAGACTGCATAATAAAAATTTCTAAAGGTTACTGTAGAAATTAAGCTTAAATTCAAATTTAATTCTAAGGTAAATAAAACTATGTATTCCATTTTCTTTCTTCATTATAAAATTTATAAAACCAGAATTTTCCTTCTAATGTGCGCATTTGGTGTACTTGCTTTTTATTTCCAAAAAAAGTTTCCCTAACTTAAGGACATATACAACATAAGGTACCTTAGAATTAAGGAAATCTGGGAGAATGATTTTGATTACCTCTTCATGCTACATGAAAATTCATTACTTCAAACTTTCTTTAACAGTTTTTTTAAAAGATGCCAGTTACCTAACTCATACAAACACCCATATACATATGTACAACTTTCTTGTTGGGGAACAGACTTATATTAGTGTAAATAAGTGGTCATTAAAGTTAATGTGTTCATTTTATATAGTTATAATTTAAGATATAGTAGAAATTCGTTTGAACATGATATATACCTTTTCAAAATATATTAGAGACTTATAGAACCACCTCACAGTGACTATATTTGTCCATTATGAGGTTTAGAATATACTTTACTACTTAAATGAGTTGAGTATGATATTTTATCATTATACCTTTGCTTTTATCATATATCGTGGATGTAGAGTCTTTGGTCAGAAACATACCCTCTATATTATAAAAACATCATTATAGAAAAATGTAGTATTCTTTTAATATATAATTTAACATTACTGGGCCTGTTTCTGCCCAGTAATTACCCAGTCTTTACATACATGTTACAGTTCAGTGCTTTTAAGGAAATCCAGTTTTCTTTGCTCTCTGATCTTTTCTTCTCACAAAATACTTAGCAAACACATAGCTATTAGCTCCACAGGAAGTGGTTGTATACATCAGGTATTTTTCACAAGCCCATGTAACCAAGGTACCAAGTAATTTGACTAGAATCCAAACCAAATCAGTTGAAGAGCTAAGTGTGCAAAAAGTCCTGTAACACACTAGATTCCAATGAGCCACAGTTTTATTAACACTGCATCACTTAGCAAACTCAGATGGGGTCTTTGGGTCTTTAGGTTGAGTTTCTTTAATTGGCAAATGCTTAAGAGCACACTTTATTGATTGATTGATTTATTAAAGAATCATCTTTTTTTAAATTTATTTATTTTTGGCTGTGTTGGGTCTTCGTTGCTGCACGTGGACTTTCTCTAGTTGCGGGGAGTGGGGGCTACTCTTCAATGCGGTGCGCGGGCTTCTCATTGCGGTGACTTCTCTTGTTGCAGAGCACGGGCTCTAGGCACGTGGGCATCACTAGTTGTGGCACACGGGCTCAGTAGTTGTGGTGCATGGGCTTAGTTGCTCCACGGCATGTGGGATCCTCCCGGACCAGGGCTCGAACCTGTGTCCCCCGCATTGACAGGCGGATTCTTAACCACTGCGCCACCAGGGAAGTCCCTAAGAGCCCACTTTAAATGCAGTTACACAATGACATCATGATAAGAAATGCTATAGGAATATAGGCATAGAAAAAAAAATATCATCACTCACATATGCCCTGAGCATTTTCTGCTGGAGAATCTGAACTTCATAATGAGGGTACTAATATATTACATGCTTCTGATAGTAAGTTCTTATCACTTGAGAAATATCATTAAACGTTATATCTCTGCAGCTTAATCCTTCTTAACCTGAAATATACCTTTAGAAATAATATTTTAACAGTTTGAGAAAATTCAGCTATTACATAGCTATTTACCTAAATATTTACGTGAGATAATTATGAAAGCATTCTATTAATAATTTTTTGAAGACATTGTAATAACAATTTAGTCTTAGAATTTTAGAAAAAACAATAAACCAATAAAGGTACTTCTTCTGGTTCAAACTGTACAAATGAAAATTCTGAAGCTAAGTAAATTGGGCCAAGTATGTTGCTGTTTCATAAGTTAATGAAAGTAAATTTATTTATTAAATTTTTATTTATTTATATTTTCATGGGTTTATAACACATAAGGTTCATGTGTATAATATTATATTTTGACATTTATATAAACTACAGTGTGTTCACCACCAAAAAGTTAGTTGTCACTGTCATCATATTGTTGACCCCGGCATTGGGTGTCCAGCACTGTAGCTTGCTGGTCGTTGAATGAAGCTGGGTCTTGGTGTTGAGATAGAGATCTCTGGGAGATTTTCGCCATTTGATATTACATGGAGCTGGGAGGTCTCTTTTGGAACAGTGTCCTGAATTTGGCTCTCCTACCTTAGAGGCACAGCACTTACGCCTGGCTGGAGCACCAAGAGCCTTTCACCCACACGGCTCAGAATAAAAGGGAGAAAAAGTGAATGAAAAAAGCTTCGCTCAGACAGGATGGGTTTAAAGGAGCCGCTGATTCGGGGGCTCTGGCTCACTCAGGCAGAGGGGAGGGAGGGGCACGCAGTGCGGTGTGGGCCTGCGGCGGCAGAGGCCAGCGTTATGTTGCACCAGCCCAAGGTGCTCCGTGCGCTTTCCCGGGGTAGCCATCCCTGGGTCCCGGAACCCCAGCAGTGGCAGGCTGCACAGCCTCCCCGGAAGGCGGGGTGGACAGTGACCTACGCTCGTACACAGGTCTTGTGGCGGCGGCAGCAGGGACCCCAGCATCCCACGCCCATCTCCGGTTTCCGTGCCTTTAGCCGTGGCTCACGTCCGTCTCTGGAGCTTCTTTAAGCAGCGCTCTTAATGCCCTCTCCTTGCGCACCAGGAAACAAAAGGGAAGAAAAAGTCTCTTGCCTCTTCGGCAGCTCCAGACTTTCTCCGCGGACTCCCTCCGGGTTAGCCATGGTGCACTAACCCCTTCAGGCTCTCTTCCTGCCACCAGCCCCAGTCCTCTCCCTGTGCTCTGACTGAAACCCGATACCCGAGCCTCAGCTCCCAGCCCCACCCGCCCCGGCGGCCGAGCAGACAAGCCTCTCGGGCTGGTGTGTGCCTGAGGGCACCGATCCTCTGTGCCGGAATCTCTCCGCTTTGCCCTCCACACCCCTGTTGCTGTGATCTCCTCCGCTACTCCGAAGCTTTCCCCCTCCGCCACCCGCAGTCTCCGCCCCTGAAGGGGCTTCTAGTGTGTGGAACCTTTCCTCCTTCACGGCTCCCTCCCACTGGTGCAGGTCCCGTCCCTATCTTTTTGTTTCTGTTTATTCTTTTTTCTTTTGCCCTACCCAGGTATGTGGGGAGTTTCTTGCCTTTTGGGGGGTCTGAGGTCTTCTGTCATCGTTCAGTAGGTGTTCTGTAGGAGTTGTTCCACGTGTAGATGAATTTCTGATGTATCTGTGGGGAGGAAGGTGATCTCCGTGTCTTACTCTTCCACCATCTTCCTCCCTGCTGCTGCTTTTTATTTCTTAGCCCTAGACACTTTTTTAAAGGGCTCACCTGATTAGGTCAGGCCCACCCAGGGTAATCTCCCTTTCAACTAACTCAAAGTCAACTGATTTTGCGTCCTTAATTACATCTGCAAAGTCCCTTCATTTTTGCCATATAGCATAACCTAACTACATCACTGATATCCCATCATATTCACAGGCCAGGAGGCCAAGGGGATCCCCTCAAAGCGAGATTATACAGGATATGCACACCATGAGGGAGGAATCTTAAATTCTGTTTGCCACACTTCCTCTATGATTCATTCCCTTTACCTCCAACTGGCACTTCAGTTGGTTGACATTCTATGCCTGCTAAGGGACCCAAACCTTCATGCCTAGGGAATACTGGTCCCTGATGGTCCTGCCTGATTAAGGTTACAGGGGTCTTCCATGAACTTTGACCACTGGGCATGGCATCACTAGGAGGTGCCCCAAGTGCCCAGGGGTTACCCCCACATACATAGCTTCTCACACCACTTGCCTTCCACTGCCTCACCCACATCAGGATTAATCACAAAGCCCTGTCCCTCCTGAGCCTCTGTGCTTGCTGTTCATTCCACCTGGAATGTCCTACCTCCTGCCTCACCCATCCTCAAGGCTCTGCAGAGCTCCCTGTTACATGGAGCCTCCCTTGCCTTCCCTCTGGCCACCCTACCCACCAGGCTCATCCCCAGTGACACAGGTCACCTTCTGCTTGGTTTCAGAGGCCCTTGTTTCCTGCACGTCTCCTGAGAAGGCTCAGTCCAGGCCCAGAAATCCTGGGGCCCAGAGTGGCCCAAACTGCAGAAAATGAAAGAGAGGGGGTGTTCAGGAAATCCTGGCAGTGACTGAGGCAGTCCTTCAAGATGCTGAGGGCAGGAGGCAGAGAAGGAGGGTGTACTATTGCTCAAGACTTCCCCCCATCCTGATGTCCAGTCACCTCCAGAAGTGCTGTGCAATATCCTACCCACACTTGGACTAAAGGGACAAGCTCTGCCCTGCAGGCTGGGTCAGGAACCTCTGGATGTGGACAGAGGGTTTGGAGAAGGATTTGCAGGGTGAAGCAGACCCCCTCCTAGGATCAGGGACTTTCAGAAGCTGAGTCATCAGGCTTCTTGCCCATTTCCAGCTCCTTTCTGGAATAAGAGAGCCCAGGCTCCTCAGACCAGAGCCCCACTTCCACAGGCCACACAATCTATTTTTCTCTAGACACTGTATGCCCTCTGCAGGCCCCATGAGGTTGGAGCACAGGCCAGGGGACTCGCATCCCCTTTCCCTGTGCACTGGATGCCCCCTGCAGGCCTTGTGAGGTTGAGAGCCACAATGGGATGGATTAAACAGAACACACATATACACACAAGCACAAAAGTGGGGACACCCTTACCCACTTACATACGTCCATACCCACGCACACATACACAGGCATATAATCAATCACACAGCCAATCACGCGCATCTACCAAGGACACACCACAGACAGTTAAGCATATAATCACAGTACGGACACAAGCGGACATATAGACACACATACACAATTACACACAAACCGTCATGGGCACACAGACACAAAGACACATATGGACACAATCCTTCCTCCCAGAGAAGAGTATTTGTTTGGAATAAATAGGTTAAAAAGCCACCTGGGGAACAGGGTAATATCATGAATGGTGGACTCGATAAAAGAAGGTACCTAAACTGCCTCTCAGTCTAATGGGGCCTGTTGACTAGAGAGCCTTTTGCTTTGCTGGGCACTGGAGTGGTTACAGTTGTGGAACAGTATGGACAAGAGCTGGGGTAAAGCTACTAAAAAGAGAAATTTGGAGTTTGCAAGAGCTTAATCTATATAACTTGTATGAAAGCACATTCTTAGAAGTTGGGCTCCTGAACCCAGAAAGCCAGATTGAACTATCCTCACTGCATCCCAGGACACCCTAAAAAGGCAGAGGCCTCCTGATGCTGGTAATATATGGGAGGTGATGAATGAGAAAAGGGGATGGACCTAACTACCACTGAATGCACCCACTGTGTGTCAGGCACATGGACCACCTCACAAGATACATATTATTCCCATTTTACAGATCCTGTTCCCTCGACTGTCCAGGGTTCTAAAACCGGATTCAAATACAAGAGTTTGAGTATAACAACCCTGTTGTTTCCACTACATTAGTAATGGCAAATGCAAGGAATATACGTTTCCATTCCCTACTCATGTTCCCAACAATGACAGAACGTATATGTTTTCCCCACTGATCCAGATCAGTGATTGGCAAACTATGGCCCAGCCAGCCTGCTGCCTGTTTTTGTAAATAAAACTTTATTGGAATATAGCAATGCCTGTTCATTTACATATTGTCTATGGCTGCTTTGGGGCTACAACAGCAAAGCTGAG